>NC_142932.1:22576885-22581885 GCF_046866305.1 Octopus bimaculoides | reverse complement strand
ATGATTATCAGCAAGACTATGAAACATGTCTAAAATTATAATGAAAGTACAATTCAACCACGTGTCAGTAGCATGGTAGTGTTTTATTTGTATAACACCGAAATTGGTTGCTTGCTTGTTCTACGTCTATTTGCTTGTAATAGGGTATGGGATGTGACATTCTGTGTGCAATAAAGTGAGTATTTTATTCATTATAGTATTAATAAAACATTGCTTTTTTTTTTGCATTGAAGATTCTATAGACTGCATAAAGGATTCTTTCTAAATAAGTCGGAAACGTGTTTGATTTGTTCGATAATAAATTCTGTAAAATGCCTTACTTTCACCCACGAATTCCATTTATGCTTATACACGCACATACGAAGAAAGGAATACATACATACATACACGCATACACACACATACATAAATACATGCATGTATACATACATACATATATACATACATACATGTGGTAGATGCCTGAGATCAGTGCAGGCGGCCTTCGAATGCCGTATGGTATTGTAGTGAAACTACCTATCGCCATTAGATACAAAACTGCTATCGCCATTCTCCTCATTTAAATATAAACAAGCGCGGGCGTAGCGGAAAACATCAACCTTGTCATCACGTGACTGATCATTATTCGAATCGGCAACTTCTTCGAACCGTTCCCGCCAGAACGCAAACTGACCAATCACAGCCCTTAATAAGGTCACGTGATAGAGTATTTTTCTGAAGCCTTCGGGAGCCCCCTGAATGCTTTAAATAGAGCAACTCATACCCAGCAAATTTGTCTCGGTTCAGTTTCTCCTTGAGATCTGTTCCGTGTACCACACGACAGCAGCAGCAGCAGCAGCCGGCGACACATCAACAGCTTCGTCTAACGATGACCACCAACGACGCCGCCACATCAGCAACACGATTCTACGATTACTACTAATCAGCATCAATCTCCACCAGCGTCAACACGACTTTCTATGTACACCAATCCAAACCACCGCGGCACATCTCTCTCTTCGATTCTGTTAGGTGATTCAGCTTCACCACGATAAATAAACTGACAAGAGAATTTCAGTCAGCGACGAACATCTGTATAACGAAGAATCTGCCCTGGCATCGAAGCCAAAACACAACTAGTGATAAACTCTGCCAAACATAAACTTCTTTCACATACAGACTCATACTAATGTGTACTCTAAGAACTGGTATAAATGCTCACGGTTACTGACTCTCTTTCTATCTGCTGTAATATCTCACATACACATACATGTATCACTCACATACACACTTTTCTTTGTACGACGGCCTGTCTTTGATTATGTTCTTATATGTCGCATTCACACTCTCACATACACATACATCTTTAACGCCATAATAAATATCTCTGTTATTCATTTTCTATCGGTTGTCTTTATCGTCTCATTACTGGCTATTTATGTTATCGTAGTATAACATTTATGTATATCATCATTGATATATAATTTTGTGTTCGACCGTGTGACGCGTTTAAAATAAAAGGAGTCCTTGTTTTTCCATTCGTCACCATTTCTCCTTTTTGAGGTCGCACGGTCGTTCTTACAGTATCATCCAGGCAGCATCTGTTAAACAACAGCAGTAAAAATAAATATATAAACGCAGTGCGGAAAAGTGAAGTGAGCGACATTGTACGAGTTGGCAGTGAGCTCCTCAAGAAGCACTCTCTTCCTGATGATCTTCAATACAGCCCCGAAACAGTGGGGCTCTCTTACCTCAGGGAAGACCTGGATGAAAAGCAATCAGCATACAAGAAAAAAAAACTATGCATGGGTATGTTGCCCGGAAGCTTGAAGAAGACAGTAGAATTGACACGAAGCGCAGCCTCTCTTGGACACAAGAACACTACATCACATCACACTTTGAGGGTTATGTATTTGCAATGCAGGAACAGATTTCAATCCAGGAGATTGCCACAAGGTACTTGGTGAACAAGAGAAACAGTGACGCTCTTGTAATCCCAAGGTGCAACTGCATGTGTAGGCTATGTCATATTTCTGTGGAAGACATCACGCATGTGATTAGGAGCTGTCCTGAAATGTCGCCACGGTACTACCTCCCTGTGCGGTACGATGTTCTTGCTAAAACAATTTACAATGCCAGTCGCAAAAAAAACAAACTGTCCTGAAATAAACTTGGAAAATCCCTCTGTTGTGGAATACATTCATAAACACCAACTCAAGGAATGCTGGTGGAATATTCCCATCAAAACTTCTGTCAAATGTAAATATAATAGGCCGGATATTATTGTTTGGGACAGAGGGGCAAAGGTATGTACCATCATAGAGGTCAGCTTCCTTGAAAATATAAATATCTCTTTGAAAATCAAAGAAAAATAGGATATCTATGGACAACTGCTTCGAAACATGTATTATTACTGATACAGTTGTCTATGTTAGTAAATATCTAAGTGCAAACTTCAAAAGGGTGGGGTTTTTGTTGAGGTAGATAAAAGTGATCAGCTAATATGCTCTTTTCAGATATATTTTGTAAGTGAAATAGTAAAAGTACACAAGATTTTTCTAAAGTTTAGTGTGTAAATTTTCAGTTTTTGTCATCTAAACTCTAACTCATCATTATGAAAACAACTCAAATAAATAAGAATGAAAGATAAAATACGTGTTATTAGTTAGAAGTGAACTCCCCAGAAAGTAATGAGCTATTGATGATGTTACAATAATAACTACTGGATGAACTTAACGTGATAAAGACACGAAGGAGAAATATTCTCCTTACCATCAAAAGGTTATTCATGGGTATGTTGCTTTTGTTTTATGGAAATTTTAGACGGATACTAATATCTACTGGTGTGTAGCCTTCCTTAGACTCACCACTGTTACACCACGTTATACTTCGAAGGTTATGCCTTCACAAAGCATAAGCAAATGATATCTACTAAATCGTTGTTGAATAAAAGAGACAGTAAAATACATGAACAGCCGAAATGTGACTAAATATGTCGATTAGGATACATATCTGCTGATCATATTACACGTGTGAATAGCAGCTGCTCCAAAATGTCACCAAATCGCCATTTTCCGATGACACTGTCTTTAAAACAATAAACAATACTATCTGTAGAAAGGAATGTCCTACGATAAAGATAAAAATAGCATTTTTCTGTTAAGTATATTTATGAAGCCTACTACATTTCTATGAATATTCAGATTTCAGATTTTGCAAATGGCTATAAGGCTCGCTTTCCACCTCGTTCGATTAAACTATCCAATCATCCTTAAAAGTCTTTACCTGTTGCAACATGAGGTTTTTTTTCTATTTTTTGTCTCGTTATTATTCCCCCACCATTTTGTCATTCATTTTCCTTAGAATTTCTATTCCTAGTAATAAGTATATTAATACACTCATGCACACACACCCATACATACGTACGTACGTACATACATACATACATACATACATACATGCATACATACATAGAAAGATACAGCCACACATATATAAATTCATGTTTGCAAACATTTCTAAGATTCTCCACTTAGATTTTCTAGAATGAATATATCACATATGTGACAACCATATATGTATGCATACATATATGCTTACATAAATACATACTACCCTGCCCCATATATATATATATATATATATATATATATATATATATATATATATATATATATATATATATATATATATATATATATATATATATATATATATATATATATATATATATATATGTATATATATATGAATATATGCGTGCGTGTGTGTTATGTATGTGTACGCATACAAAGTATACGCTATACAATTGACGTTTTAACTGCTTCGAGCTGTCTGTAAACTCTCTCACTCGACCCAATTTTCATTCTAAATCATTCGAGATAATTTCCACTTACTGCATCATTTTTCACCCACTTAATAAAGTAAAAAAGAAAATATAAACAATATATTCTTATTCTGTCTTCATACATCCACCGATTTTTTTCTGAAACCAACATAAAATATAATTAAATTTAACATTTTAATTTATATGCTCCTGAAATGGGCCCCGAGAGAATTCAACCAGACTTCACAACACACTCTGGGGTTGAGGACAGGATCGTCCTTTCAATCAATCGTAATTTTGTAACTGCTGAACATTAGAGAATACAATGTATGATCATTGATATTTTTTAGAAAGAGTTTCGCTCTCGGCATTGTGAATTCAAATGAACTATACTTGTATTGTGTTTATATCTACAATACATAATTGCGAATGCACCAAAAATATTAATTATATTAGGTGACATAAGCTTCGAGGGAGCCTTCTTCGTGCTCACTTCCTCTCTAAGATATAACAGTCAAATATCTGATCTTTTTATGTGTTTCATTCATAAGACTATGGCCATGCTGGGGCATCCCTTTGAAGGGTTTAGACGAACAAATCGTCCGCAGCACTTAGTTTTTCAAGTCTGGTATCTATTCTATCGTCACATTTGCCGAACTGCTAAGACGTAGACTAAATAATATCGGTTGTCCAGCGGTTGTGGGAAGGGGGCTAAAAACATAAGCATACACACACACACACACACACACACACACACACGCACACACACACATGTACACGCCCATACGTGTACATGGTGAGTTTCCACAATTTCCGTCTACCGAATTCCTTCAGAAGGCATTGGCCTCCCGGGACTTTAGAAATCTGTCCCAAGATGTCGTGCAGAGGGACTATTCGAAACCACGATGCTGCAAAACAAGCTTCTTAACCACACAGACATGACTGCACCCACTTCGCGTTCATTTTTCCCTCATAGATATAACAGCTAAATATCCAATGAAAATTACAATATACGAAGCGTGCACACACATGTTTTTAATTACGCTGTAGGTGTATTAAATTCAAGTGAATTATTGCAGCAGTCGAATCGTGTTAAAGATACATTACATAGTTGTCAAGACACCGAAAGTATTACCTATGTTGGATGACATACGAGTATCTAGGGTGTTCCTTCATTTTCACTTTCCCTCATGGG
>NC_142932.1:22561885-22571885 GCF_046866305.1 Octopus bimaculoides | reverse complement strand
TGATTATGGTGTGATAACCTGAACCTATTAAGAGTGTAAACACTTTATTATTTATTTTATTCCTAACACCTCACGCGCTGTTGCCTTACCAAGCGCAGAGATGTTATATTCACATTTGTAATATATGTCTAAACGTGATAATTAGCTATTTTTTTTTTATGTATAAAACTCTGGAAGCTTTGAATTGATAGTGTTAAAATAAAATGACTTTTACTGCTACACATTACAAAATAACTGCGAATGAGAGGTGTCACCAATCCAAATTAATCATGTATGTACATGCCTTCTCTTCTTTCTTCTCCCTTTCTCTTCTTTTCTTCCATGTTTTTGCTTCTCTTCACGACTTTTGAATTTTTGGAACTGTTATACTCCGTACGTCATTATTTTGCCTTTCTTTCTACTTTTCTTCTTTTTCTTTTTTGTTTTTTTTTCTCCTTTTACCAGCTTTCCCTTTTACAAGTCCTTCCTCCTCCACCTTCTCCATCGCCTAAAGAAACACCTTTTCACGCTTTTTTTCCGCTGCTTCCAGCCTTCTATTAATCTTTCCCTACGGATTTTCAAAAAAAAAAAAATAAAGAACGGTTCTCTAACCACGTTTCCTTTCTCAGTCGCTGCCTTCACCACCTCATCCCTGAAGTTTTCCACCTCCATTTCCACCCTACTTCTCAGCCTTCTTCTGCTATCCTACCTATACTCCAAACTACTTCTTAGCGCCACCATTTGCTCTAATCACTCCAAAATACAAACCCTCGACCGCCTTCTCCCTCTCACATATTCCACCTTTTTTCTCCACACAACCCTTGCCAGAGCACGTCCCGTGGACTGTGCCTCTGCTCTCTCTCCCTACACCTGCTCGCCGTTACCCGCCTTCTGTTTCCCCACACCTACCACCCTCCTCGCTTCCCCTCTAAACCACCATTCTCATGTGTGTGTGTGTGTGTGTTTGTGTGTGTGTGCGTGCTTGCGTGTTTGTGTATGTGTGTGTGTGTGTGTGTGTGTGTGTGTGTGTGTGTGTGTGTAAACATATCACAAAGGAAAAAGGGACTAAAAATCTTGGTGAATACTTTAAAAGCACTCTGTAGGGATCAAATTTGCCTCACTAAATTGTGCAGAGAGAAGCATTTTACTCTACGTAGGCCGTAAATTTACTTTCTGATGCCTGTCCAATTTCTGAATCCAAAATTCAAACACTGAACAGATTCAATATAAGGTCACAGAGTTGACTAGAAAAACACAAAATAATACAGAATTATACATTTAATCAGCTTGCGCACGTTTCGGATAGATGGGTAAATTACATAGTTCTGCTATATTGTAAACATACGTATTAATCTCTCATATTTCATCAACTAAGATTCTTCAGAAATTAAGAAATTTAACACCATCCTGTCTTTGTCGAAGCTACACCACACTTGTATACCCCGTTCACAAGAAAACCGTTTAAATTCGGTTAACCTTCTATATATCACTATCCATATTGCCTGATGTCAACTTCACAGTCGCACACAAAGATGGAATTTGTATATGTGAACGCGTGTGTGTGTGTGTGTGAGTGTGCGTGTGTGAGTGGTTGTGTATGAGTACGTATGTGTTATGTGCATGTTTGTATTCTTCTCTATATGTCTGAGTACGTTTGTGCAGGATATTGAAAATACAAACGCTGCTAATTGGTCCCTTTCGAGAACGTTTTCCATTTGTTTCTATGTATGTATGTGTGTGTGTATGTATGTATGTATGTATGAAAGATACCTAGTTCTCGTGAGAATTTCCTTCTGATGTGGTGTTGGCTTAGATATGCCACTGGTTCTATAATTGATTGTACTTGAAAGTGAGTTCAGTGATGTGCAAATCCTCTCAAATCAAATTCACGCACAAGAGCTTCTTGATATCTCGGAACGTTTGCATGAACTTACTGTGTCTTAAGTGGTCTTACTTGGTCACGAATTGTTTTCCATCATATATATTTTCATCTTTTTTTTCATTTTATCTAGTTTCAGCTCATGAGCTGTGGCCATGCTGGGGCACCGCCATTTAAAAAAAAGTGAAAAATTTTCGTAAAACCCCTTAGTGCAGGCCCTGGGTGATATTGAATCCTGCCCAAGATGTTATTGGTGTCGACATATGCCTTTACCCACAAGAGCACCGAGACATATATGTTTGTATATATATATGTTTGTATATATATATATATATATATATATATATATATATATATATATATATATATATATATATATATATATATATATGTATATTAATAATGGCAATTCTATCTATCTATCTATCTATCTATCTATCTATCTATCTATCTATCTATCTATCTATCTATCTATCGATCTATCTATCGAGCAGCCTATCTACATTCTATTTTTATTTAACGATCTGTTATCTTCCAATTTATTTAACTATTCTCATATATGTGCAATTCTGTTAGGAATTGATGCAGTTATCAGTTTCACTGAATTTCCTTGAAAGAGTTGCAAGAAAGAAGAATTGCTGTGGAAGCCTCTTTCTTCAAGAAATCTTATATTTTGCGTGACTTCAATGTCAATTAAAAAAAACAAAAAAAAAATCAGCAAACCATAATCAAAATATCCAAACCCATATATCCATCAAATGTCAAAGAATATAGTTTATCTGCCAGTTGCTACAAACGTATAATTTATTATATTAAAGATATCCTTTTTCATGTAAATCCTGGACATGTGATACTATTTTCGTACTGAGCTATTTTTATAGCGATCTCTAAACTTGATTCGCCATTGCTATTTCTCTGTTCTCTGGAAAGAAAAAAGAAAAGCTTAGACAGCTTTGGCATATTTCCAACTCAGAATTATAGATAACTTAACAGCTCTTCGATTATCTGATCAGTTCCACAGTTTTACCAGTTTCCCCTCCTTACTTTGGTATAAATTTTCTAGATAGATTGAAACGGTTAAATGTGTTTTGTCCTGTCACTGGAGATGAATCCGTGAAATAAACATTGCGTTACCTTGATACATGAAACTACACAACCATTATTACGACGATATTATTCTGCTTTGATATATATATATATATATATATATATATATATATATATATATACATACATACGCCTATATCATATATGCATACATACATGAATACACACGCGCACGCACATATATGTGTGCATGTATGTACATATATATATATACATACGTACATACATCCATATATACACATACATGCATATGTACATACATCTATGCATACACACATGCACACATACATATATACATATATACATATATACATATATACATATATACATATATACATATATAGACACACACACACACACACACACACACACGCACACACACACACACACACACATATATATATATATATACATACACATACATATATACATATATACTCTTCTTTTCAGTGCTGCAGAGGTATGCTTTTGGTGACATACAAAGTGGTGTCAAATTCCAGCTTCGAACAACTAGTGGACTATTGAATCATCAGCATTTCAAAGCCAGAACACTGCTATTCACCAGTATCATTCGTGGTTTACTATCTGCAGATGATGCTGCACTAGTAGCGACCTCCTTAGAAGTTGCTCAGGAACTTCTAGACCGGTTTTCTGCTGCATGCAAAGCGTTTGGTTTAACCATCAACCCAAAGAAAACGGAAGTAATCCACCAACCTTGCCTTACTCCTAAACAAATTCGAGGTGTCAAGCAGAGGCCACCGGTTCACAATTTTCATTACACACCTATAAAGGTTGATGGGAAAAGCCTAAATTATGTGAGGTCAATTACATGTCTTGGCAGTAAAGTGAATTCAAGCGCTTCCCTTAATGATGAAGTCATCAACTGTCTTGCAAAGGCAACCAACGCATTTCTCAAACTCCATTATCGCCTATGGAATGAAAGGGGCATTAAACTTGACACAAAAGTACATGTCTATAAAGCTTCCATTCTTACTACCCTCTTGTAAGGCTCTTGTAAGGCTGTTGCAGGACAATCTGTGATTATTCACTAAAAGACAGAGTTTCAAATGCCGATCAGTTTAGCAAGTGTAAGACTGGTAGAATCGAGAACTTACATACATACATACATACATACATACATATATATATATATATATATATATATATATATATATATATATATATATATATATATATATATATATATATATATCGTTGCTAATATGCTAAAAAGCCGTATATCCAAATTTGGCCAAATGCGTATTTTCAATATTTACTTTTGCTTGCAACAGCCGGTTTTTTGGGTCAAACTATCGCATCTTCAGGTACTTCAGATGTCAGGATATCAAAAATTGTCAAAGTGTAGTACAAGGGTTTTGCTATGGAATGGTGGAGCTATTTTTTCGTTTTCTGAAAAAGCAGCGTTTTTTCCCAATAGCCACGATATATATATATATTATATATATATATCATACAAATAATATGTGAGTATATGCATATATACGTACATGTATGTACATACCTACATCTACATGTATATATAGATCCATATCTGGGTACAGGACGTTGCAAAAGAACATGGACAAAATGAAAACAGAACATAAACAGAGCACAGAAAACAAACAGGCCACATGGAGAACATTTCTTTCATCAGCTGCCTCTATATATACTTATATATATATAAATATGTAGGTATGTATGCGTATGTGTGTACGTATGTATGTATGCATTCGACTCTATGCGAATTAAAGTTTCGCAGGTAGCCGAATCGAACTAGTGGAGTACTATAATATTGAAGTGCAGTATGAAGGTGCCGAACATACTTGTATAATTAATAAAGTACACTATATATATATATATGTCCTCCTGGGGCTAAAAGCAACAGTAACATCCACCCCTATATATATATATATATATATATATATATATATATATATATATATATATATATATATATATATACATACATACATACATACATACATACATATGCATATATACATACATACATGTATGTGTGCGTATGTGTGTATATATTCATTATGTGAAAGAATAAATAGCTTATTTGTCAGTTGCTGTGCACGCCTGTTGCTGTACTTGTGTCTGGTATAACAGTACTGTAACTTATTTATAGATCATTGTAGTCTGATTTGTTGCTTTCGCAGGAGTTTAAATTTATCCTTGATCATAATTTAAAGAGATTCAACAAACAAAAATATTTTATGAGGTACAGTCACGGTACTCGACCAAGTAGATAATACACTTCGATAAGGAGAGATATCTGCCAGTTACATCTAACTCTACATCAATGAATTTCCATCGATATATTGACCATACACGCACACACACACATGTATATTTGTGTGTGTGTGTGTGTGTGTGTGTGTGTGTGTGTGTGTGTGTGTGTGTGTGTGTGTGTGTGTGTGTGCATGTGCGTGCGTGTGAGTGTCAGTGTGTGTATGTGTGTGAGTGTGTCTGTATGTGTGTGTCTGTGTATATATGTATATATATTATTTTAAAGTACATCAACAACGTTCAGTTAGTTTATTCATGACTACGTATGTTTTTAGTTAATTCTTTTTTATTCTTCCGAATTTGGCAATCTGTCTGCCTCCAAAACAGGAATGTTATTCAATAATTGATTACGGAGATCTTTTTGGACGACGTCCAAGCTCAGGAAAATAGGAAATGTTCTCGTCTGTTCTATTTTGCTCCACTCATAAATATATGCCAGCTTTTTGCATGTGATGATAAAATTCAACAAGGTCAAACAGTCGTTCTACCCAAACGAAGAAAAAAAAAAACTGACGGAAAAATCTCAAATATTAAATATACAGGTATGTATGTATGTATGTATGTATGTATGTATGTATGTATGTATGTATGTATGTGTGTGAATGCATGAATATGTATACATGTATGCAGTATTTATTCACGTATCCAAACATGCACATATACATGTATGTGTATATGCAAGCATGCATGTATGTATGTGAACATGTATTACATGTATGCACGCATGCTTGTATGCATGTAAGTTCTTATGTATGTATGCATAGGTGCATGCATACACACAAGCATGTATGCATCTATGTGTGAATATATGTATGTATGTGTGCATGTACTTATGTATCTTTGCATGGATGTATATTTAGCCAATACAGTTCCTGGATTTACGCATGACTGACTGTGTGCAGACATGATGCTATGTATTGGCTTAGATATGCTTGCACACAAATCGTGTTGTTACACGTCTCTTTAATAAACTTGTGTGTAAGATTATTGTTTATGCATGTGTGCATGACACGTGAACAGGTGTAGTTGAGTGCAGCTGAGTGCATATGTTAACTCCAGGAAACTGAAATGCAGAATATTTTAACGTTTTACAAATCTCCACCAATCTATTGGGTTTGAAAAGTGCGACTCTTCTTGGAAAATCCCAGTGCATCGAGGCTTTCATGCAAACCTGAGACGTATAAACATCTCAGTTCATTTATGATAACAGGCATAAATGCGAATTTATGACTTCAATACAAGAGTAATAAGTTCTCGATGAATTCACCATAAATGTATATTTTTCTCTATTTTGAGATAGATGCTCATATCCATTGAGCAGTTGGTTTCTACAACGCTACATGACTTTAGTTCCCTGTCCTATAAACGAATATTAGATCTGTTTTGTTTGCGTCATATTACTGCTTCCATTGTAATGTTTCGCAGTGTTCCGCACTTATATATGCATGCAATATCCAGCAAGCGAAAACCCCACAAAATGCTTTGAAGTCTGTTGAGGAAGAACATTTAAAATAAATCCCATAGAAACATATGTACATTTAAATATGTCATACATACATACACACATACACACACTAATACAAACACACATACAGACAGACACACACACACATATGCATGCTTACATAGATACACACACGTATACATGGTGGTTGTCTACTTCTTATGCAGAGTTTAACCACCTTCTGTACCTACACCTTAGAACCACCATGGCATCTGATGTGGCTTTTTAAACCAGACAATGTTCTGCATATCAGATTTGGATCACAAAGAGCTGCAGATAAGTTCGGATCTTTGAGAATCTTAAAATGTCTTTTGAGACCTCCGTTAGATATACAAACCTTCTGGCATACATTGCATTCAAAGGTGTGCACAGACATATGGGCAGAATAGTTGGTGGCGGTTCGTTTTACATGGGTTCACAAATGAAATTTGAGCCCAGCAAAAGAAAGGCATGGTCTGTCACAAACTGTGCACAAAAAAGGTCATTGTGTTTCACCTTCTCGATTGTAACATTCTTCTCTAAATCTCTTTTGAGTCTTACATGCATTATCCTGGCCTCTTCAAACGCTTTCACTCCACTCCACATTTTTGTTCGCCATCCAGCTCGATCCAAAGCAAAGGTTTCTATGTCCTCTGGATCCATTCGAAGTGACTTCATAGTAGTTCTTATGCCGTCCTTAAACCTCTTTTTAAGTTTACGCCGATAGCGTTTCCCCTCTGCAACCTCACCATAAAACAGCTTTCTGGGCATGCGTTCATCCGCCACTCCATCTCATTTGGTTTCTCAAAATCATAGCTTTAATTGAGGTAATGCCTTCAGATGCAAGGACATCTGTGTTTGGAGTAAAAGAACTCCATTTAATGTTTAAAATGAGATGAAGAGTTTTTGGTGGAATTGTTCTAACAATTTAAAATGTCTTTAATAACACGTCCATGTTCCACAAGAATACAACATAGATGGTAAGACAAATGATTTGTAAAGAGCCAACTTTGTATTGTTATTTATATGTCGCTGGCGCCAAACGCGAGTCTCCAAGCCACCAAATACTTTGGCTGCCCTTTGAATTCGCAGATGCATTTCTGTATCAAAATTTTCATCGTTTTGTACAGAGCTTCCAAGGTAGATGGACGAATCAACAACCTCAAGTAACTTACTCTTAACAAAAATTTTAGCAGGGTTACAAACAGCACCACACGCAGGTTGATGCATTACAACTATTTTCTTCAAGTTGATGGTCAAGCCAAAATCATCATGCAGATACAAGTGATTGCAAACCTGTTTCAGAGTGACTGACAAGATTGCAAACGATTCACATGTGGTGATTAATCGCTGACCAAAACATTCAATTTTTTTCTCCGTGTTTTTCTCCTTGTTTTCTCCGTATTCTTTCTGTTGAAGAGCGTAGCTCGAAACGTTAAAGACTTTCTGTAATCCCGAGCGTCAAACTAATACATCCTTTTGTTGATTACACCACCTGTCCTCGTCTGTTGTATTTTTTCGTACATTCTCCTACATATACATACATCTCTACATAAATACATAATATACGAAATACCGCTCGGCGTGCTAACGATTCTCCCTGCTCGCCGCCCTAGTGGTGTGTAAATATTGGGTAGAAAAATCCCTTTTCGATAGAAGTTGAAGGCTGCCCGAGGGATTCGAGCTTACATCTCCTGTAAACATGACAGGCGTTCTACCATTGAACAAAATCAAATCTCTCAATTTCTCTATCCATTTTAGAAATTCTACTCTTATCCGCGAGAGTTGTAAGTTGGTGATGTCATTAGAGTACAGAAACTTGCGAGAACATGAAATAATACTTATCTTTTTGAATGGTGTCACACGAAACAAATAACATATAAATAACAGCATGTAAACATTAAGGTAGAAAAGCTTTTAATTGTTTCAGTAATTAGACTGCAGCCATGCTGGGGTACCACCTTGAGAGGTTTTGTCGAACATATCTTCCTCCTTGCTTAATCTTTTGATACTAATTCTATAGGATTTCTTTCGCTGAATAGCGAAGTTATGGAGTCGTAAGCAAACCAACACCGATTTTCAAGCGGTGTGAGAATAAAAACAAAAAGAACATGCACATATATATATACGCGCGCGCGTGCGTAGTGTGTGTGTGTGTGTGTGTGTATTTGTGTGTTTGTGTGTATGTATGTATATACCACACGCTTCTACACATTTCCCGTTTACCAATTTCACTCACAAGTTATTAAATGTATATCTAAGAGGTATAATGGGACAACCAAACGACTAAGAAGTATTTCGTATGTATGTAATTATGTATGTATGTGTGTGTATTAAATTGGGATAATGAGATATTCATCAAACTAACAAGTATTTCGTGCACATACACACACACACACACACACACACATATATATACCTGTGTATATACATATACATGCAGACATACATATATACATACATACATACATATATTTATGCATATATATATATGTTTTAATATGTGTGTACGAAATACTTTTTCGTGTTTGCTGAAAAATTATCCGTCTTTAATAAAAATGATTATATATCTTAAACATCATATATCAAGATTTATGTTTTAATATGATATAATAAACGGTCGAAAGAAATACAACTTAAATCAGTGTTAAACTGGAGACATTAATTCGTTTTATTTTCCTTTTTTAAGGAGTCGCAACCACTACTCACCCTCTAAAATTGCTGTCGCCATAAAACTCGAATTACTAAACACGAATATTTTTATGATTTTATATTTCTTATGTTAGGATCAAATATCGGCCATTTTCTTCTAGATTAAGCCAAAAGGTTATGTACTTCATTATCGTTTTGATTCTGTCGTAGTTTAGATATTGGTTTCAAATTTTGACACAAGGCCAGCAATTACGGGGAAGTGAGTAAATCAATTACATTGACCCCGCAAGGAAAAAAACGCAAAGTAGACCTCGGCGGAATTTCAGCTCAGAAAATAAAGACGGACGAAATGCTGCTAAGCATTTTAACTGGGGTGCTAACGACCCTGTTAGAATTTAGATATTAGCTATACATTATACGTTGATATATGGCACTTTATAAACACCCCACTTACAGGCCATATTAATTTCCAATATTCTAGTAGATATCTGGCACAGTGTGACATTAAATAGGTGGAGATAGGAAATTTTAATCAAGATTTCTATTTATGCACGATTTCAAACTGCATTTTAAAGGTCTTAGTCGAAAAATCGATCCCAGTACTT
>NC_142932.1:22554385-22559385 GCF_046866305.1 Octopus bimaculoides | reverse complement strand
GAAGTAAGCTTCTTACTCACACATCCACGCCTACGTCTACAACGCTGTATGTTTGTGTATCTCTATAATATCAAACCGATCCCTATCATAGCTGCATTCGTAGGAGTACCTGTCTAACTGATTATCAATGTCTTATGTGTGTGCGTGCATGTAAGAAAGATAGGTAGGTAGAGAGAAAGAGAGAGACAGAGAGAGAGACAGAGAGAGAGAGACAAAGATAGACACAGAGAGAGGGAGAGTGGGATAGAAGGAGACAGAGAGAGAGAGTTTATGTGTTGTCCTCTTCATGTGAGAAAATTCGAATTGCCATGCTATGCATTTCTGAATGTCTATATATGCCTCTATATTTTTATGTGTCCATGAGTTTAACTGTCCGCTTGCAAATCCTTCGTGCGTATGGATACGAACGTATTTCGTGAATCTGTATTAACGACTCTTAGCTATGAGAGGTCCGTTGTTTAGGTGTGTCTGTGGCGATTGTCTCTGTTAGTTCGTGTTTGAGTGTTTGAAATTACCGCTTCGTTAATGTCCGTACATAGTCGCTTGCCTGAGTGTATTTTGCCAACATGTCTGCTTCTGTACAAAATAAAATAAAATACAAAATAATAGTAAACAATGAATTCTCTCTCTCTCTCTGTGGTATGTTCTTCGATATTATAGTATTATCGCCAGCTGAAAGAGAACAATGAAATTATATTTAAGCCGATCAGATCATCTGTGGAAGATGCGATTAAAGTATTACAGGTAATTATAAGAGGAATTCGTTAAGTGTAAAAAATATAAAATGCAACTTTAAAGTATATTAAATGGAAACCAAAAAGTAAAATGATAATGTATATATATATATATATATATATATATATATATACATACATACATGCACACATAAATATGTGTGTATACATAGCGCACATGCATATATGTACACATGTACATACATACATACATATATATATATATATATATATATATATATATATATATATATATATATATATATATATATATATATATATATATATATATATATATGTATGTATGTATATAAGTACATGTGGTGAGGATGTCAGTGGATGAGTTCATAGCTGTATTGATTTTGTGTTATTAGGTACATAACCCTAAATATATACAAGAGGCAGGAGAAGGGAAATTTAAGAGATATTTATGTTGTTTTTTTTTTCTTTCTCTAAGTTATTGAGTGGTATCACGTACATTTTTGCAGTATTGGTTAATTACTTTGCCAGAATAGCTACATTATGTCATGGCTGACTCGAATCCAATACGCCATAAAGCCTAACATGTGTCACATTAATATTTCAAGGTGAACAAATGCTGAATTTTAGGGTTGTACATGTAATATTAAATTTGCTTATGTCCTACTGAAGATAAGATTTCATGTCTGCTATCATATCCAGTAAAACCAATAATTCATATTCCACGCCCATTGACTTATGTTCTACTTTCTGCTAACACAATGTAATCTTATTTTTTAGGACTCAGCAAAAAGACAAAAGATGAAGCAGGTCATAACTTTAAGCAGAAATTGAATTTCTTTGAGAAATCATTTTTTCCAATTGAATCCACTGCAGTATATTACTGGTACTTACTTTGCAGTTCAGAGGAATGGGTAAATATACTCAAATTTAACTTCATAATACCAGGCCGGCATTTCTACGATTTTAACATCTCCACCATCATAAAAATGTTTGGAATATACTCTAAAATTTCCACTGAACTTGTTGAAAGTTTTAAATGCAAAAATATAAATAAATAAATAAATAAATAAATAAATAAATAAATAAATAAAATAAAAATAAAATAATGATAATACTAATAATAATGTTGTTCACCTATATATTCTTTTATGAAAGACTTGTTTACTAATATTATTTTTGCGATAGTTTATCAATTTATTAATTTATAATATTTACTGAGTGCTAAAGATAAATGTATTTTATTAATGCATTTTTCCGTTCAGATTTCACTGAATCGTATCATCAAACTAAGAGGGTTACAATAAAGATAAGAAGGATATCAAATTATCACACGGTATTCTTGAACACCAAAAAATAGTAAAAGTTGAAGAGTAATTATATTCTAAACTGCTGAGGTTGATTAGACTAATGTACATACTATATTTCCGGTTCTGTTTTGAAGTATAGGAAATATACGCATAGCTTTGTAGACACTAATGGCAAACCTGATATTTAAACAGTAAATAAGAAAGACCAACTACTACAATCTCTGAATTTCAAATTCTACTTTCCCCCAGCATTTACAATATATTTTACAAAAATTTCCACAAACGTTCGTTCACTGAATATGGATCTGTTATTTCCATTCCACTATATGGAAGTAATGGAAATTCAACTGTGGCTATAATTAATTATTATAAATAATATTAATAATTATTATAATATAATTTTATGGAAGTTTCAGGAAATAATATACTGCATAAAAGCTGAATACACTATACACGTTATTTCCCAGAAGCTCATCGAGGCATATGAAAAAAAAAAAAAAAGATTGGGGAAATGAGTTGACCTGGAAATCGAGAGTGATTTGGCCACTAATACTGATCCATCAGTGAAAAAGAGTGTTATGGTTCAGGGTCGAAACGCCCTGGGATCTTTCGGCACAGTTTTCTGACGTCAATTCTTCCTGGTCAAAGCGGCGGTCATCAATGGAGAATGAAAGAGAAGCATCTTCTTATAGATGTAATCAATCTCATAATATTTTTATTCTCTTCTTTGTTTCAGTCATTGGGCTACAGCCATGCTGAGACAGCTCCTTGAAGCGTTTAGTCGAACAATTCGACCCCAGTAATTATTTTTTTAAAAGCCTGGTATATATTCTATCGCTCTCTTTACTTAGTTACGGGGGCGTAAACGAACCAATGATTATTGGCAAGCGGTTGGCAGTGTCAAACACAAATACGCATGCACTCAAGCGCACTCACGCACACATCACACATATATACATGACGAGTTCCCAGTTTCTTTCTACCAAATTCACTCACAAGTCATTAGTCGACCCGGGGCTCTAGTAGAAGACGCCAAATGTGCCGTGCAGCGAAAGGGAACCCGAAATCACGTAGTTACAAAACGAGCTTCTTTACCATACAGCCATATCTACAGGTAAATTAAGGCTTTTGCATCAAACTTTCTTTGGCAGTCACACATATAAGCACTAAACTCGGCTTGACTTAACCTAACTTCGGCGACCGGACAAGAACTGTTGTTTTCTAAGTGATGTGGCCAAATGTGTAAAGCAAAAACAATCTAGAAATGTTGACATTTCACATAACTATTATTTATTTTTTAAAGTTTCTAGCATTGATACTGCTTATAGTTATGTTAATGTTACCTTTATGTTAATGATCTAGTTATGTTAATGTTATATTTATGTTAATGATATATCTATGTTAATGATATGTTAATTGCGGTTGACGTCCATTTCAAAAGTGACATAACTCGAAATACAAACAGTTCCGTAACATCGTGCAGTTGAAACAGTTCGAAAATTTTGATCGAAGATTTTAAGAGCGTTGCAAGTGTCTTTTAAAATCCTGTCAAATATGTTAATAAAGAAACTTTTAGGAAATCAAATCCAATTTTTGAAACATGAAATGACATTTTATAAAGCTTTCAGTGCAATGTTTTTGACACAGAAATAAGGAATAATATACGAAAAAGGAAAAATTCAATTCTCTCAAATATCTTGGTAAAAGTTGCTTTCAAAAGAAACCAGCCTGCTACACTTCAAATGATTCAAATATTGAAATATAGCACCACAACTAATTAATCACACTAAAATTGGAATAGTCTCATATAATTTGAAATTCTGGTATAATTTCGCCAGTCCGCCACACAAGTGCATTGTTTTTTTTATTTCCTTTCTCTTGAACATATTCTATTTTTGATGGAACGTTTGATTTGAAATAGTATGATGGTGCTCTAAAGTAAACTGGGAAGCGGTTTTCCCTTTTTTATTTTAAATATTATCTTTGTATCTGATATATGTTTAGATAAAAATAACTACTGAATAAACGGAAGAGAAAAGAATTTTTTTTAAAAACAGCGAAACATCAATCGGAAAAGAAAAGTTATTATTATTTGTACACATTCTATAAACGCATCAAAATTTAGCAAATGATGATGATGGTAATAATAATAATAATAATCCTTTCTGCTATAGGCAGGAGGCTTGAAATCTTATGGAAGGGGGCCAGTCGATTAGATCGACTCCAGTACGTATCTGGTACTTAATTTATCGACCTCGAAAGGGGCCTGAATAAGAGTTGTTTAAGAATGTTGAACGAAACACCCATGTTTCCAGAGGTGAATTATCCAAACCGCAAAGAATTCCTCTCAACACATGACTATGATGCTCCCCCACCCTACTTCTGCACGTCGACCTCAGTGGAATGTGAACTCAGAACGTAAGGACGGACTAAATGCCGCTAAGCATTTTGCCTGGCATGCTAACTATTTCGCCAGCTCGTTACCTTATTATTATTATTATTACTATTATTATTATTATTATTATTATTATTATTTTTATTATTATTATTATCAACAACAACAACAACAACAACAACAACAATACTACTACTACTACTACTACTACTACTACTACTACCACTACCGCTAAGCATTTCGCCCGGCCTGTTAACGTTTCTGCCAGCTCGCATATATTACGTTGAGCATTATCACCGTAAATTTTACAGATCTTTTATTCTTGTCATTGTTTCAGTCATTTGACTGCGGCCATGCCTGAGCACTGCCTTGAAGGTTCTTTTTTTTTTAGTCGGGCAAATCGACCCGAGAGCTTAATTTTTAAGCCTAATACTTATTCTATCGGTCACTTATGCCGAACCGCTATGTTACGGGAACGTAAACACACCAACACCGGTTGTCAAGCAGTGATGAGAGAACAAAAACAGACGTAAAGACATACACACATAGAAACACGCACACACACACACACACACACACACA
>NC_142932.1:22516885-22549385 GCF_046866305.1 Octopus bimaculoides | reverse complement strand
TCAGTCAATACAATGTTGGCGGCGGCAACAGTTGTCTTCTGTTAAAATAGACCAAAACTAGAACAGAAGTGTTGGCGATGGTGGTGGTGTTGGCGGTGTTGATGAAGATGGTAAAGCAACTGTAGTGATGCTGGTTGTAGTGATTTTGATGACAGTTATAATATAAGACGGAATTTGATGATTCTATTTTTCTATAGACATCGTATATGCCAAGTTGCGATGGTGGTGAAAGTGGAAATGGTGATGAAAGCACGGAGGATGGTAGTGGTGTTGGTGATGATGGTGGGAGTGGTGATGACGATAGTTCAAATGGACATAGTGGAAACGGTGGTGACGGAGTTAAAAAGTGATATTGATGTGAATAGGTGGTGAGGGTTGAGTTTGTGGTGTAGACAGTTAATTTTGGCAGTAGTGGTATAGGCGTTGGTGTTGCAATGATGGTGGTAGCAAAAAACAGGAGTGGTGGCAGTAGCAGCAGCAGCAGCAAATATAGTAGTAGTAGTAGTAGTAGTAGTAGTAGTAGCACAAGCAGAAGAAGGAGAAGAACAAGGAAGAGGAGAAGAAGAAGAAGAAGAAGAAGAAGAAGAAGAAGAAGAAGAAGAAGAAGAAGAAGAAGAAGAAGAAGAAACCAGTTATTCTAATTTTGGTGAGAGAGTATGTGTAGTGGACGACAAGATTTTGGTGATGATGACAAAAATTATGGCAGAAGGTTAATGGCGACAGTGATGGTTGAAGCGCTGGTGGGGTGGGTGTTGATTGCGGTAATGATACAGTGAATGCAAAACGAAAGACGATTCATTGGTTGAGTTAAATTAGGGAGTAATTATATAGTAGTGGATGCATAAGAGTTGGATGTTCTTGGGAATGTGATGTGACGATGATAGTTCAGCTCTCTTCCTGTTTTCGCCTTCAGTAAACGTCGTATTCATTTGTTAAGTAGCCAAAATGACAAGGATGAGTTAACAAGGAAATGTAACCAGTCTAAAAATAGCTGGGAAGCTTCACAAATTAATTAAGTTTCCATTATTTTATTTTAACTGAAAATAACTGCGTAATGATGTCCTATCGTTTGTTGAATCTTGTTGTAGAATTTCGTCACGTCATTTATTTTCGTTTGTTGACAATTTACTCTACAGGTTTATATGACTGCTCATCACACTTTCAAGATGGCTGATCTTAACAGACAAGTTGTTACTCATTCCCTTATGTCTTTGAAAATTCCTTGCTATCGCTGGTTCCTCCTTGCAACCGCATTCTATATATTCAGTATTTATCATTTGCCTTTAGCACTGTTCACTGATATTTATCACCATTAATTCATTTTTAAAAAAGATAATTGTATCATTTTATAGTCTACAGCTGCTCTTTGAGACATTACGACATTATTACTTTATTTACGAACACTTGGTGATTATTACTATAATTACAAAAGCATCCATTGTTATTGATGAGTTTAATTCCTTTTTATAGAAGCTTTATCCATACGTCTGCTGCTTTCTTGATGTTTTTGTACCAATTACACCAAACCCTCTTGAATAATTCTCTTTTGTCTTGCTGTTTTCATTTTTTCACTTATATCATGACGCTTTGTTATTATCACTTGACGCTGTTAACTACTGCTGTTTGCTCCTTCTTGCGACTTGTCGCTCTTCATCACTTCTGATTAAGCTATATATCACTGCCTGTCATTTTCTGTTTAAAGTTCGTCTTATAAAAACTTAATATATCGCAGCTTCTTTATTGTACATGAAAACCAGTGAATTAGTCTAACGGATTATGGGAGAGATATTCAAATTTAAATGCACCAAAACAACATTTTCAACGAAGAAATTTGTCATTTGTTAACGGCCGTCAATTATATTCAATAATTATTGATGCTGAATGTTCAATGAGTATGTATGTATGTATGTATGTATGTATGTATGTATGTATGTATGTATGCATGTATGTATGTATGTATGTGTGTGTATGTGTGTATGTATGCATGTATTCAAATATGAAATAGAAACAGCACTAGTGTATATATATATATATATATTCACACACACACACACACACACACACACACACACACACACACACACACACACACACATACACACACACATATATATATTCACACACATCTAGAAGAAGGTGATTCTTTTCCACTTACCAAAGTGAATAGAACTTTGGTCATAAGAAATTTGATGTCATCAGATGGTATCAAACGATCATTGAGTATTTTGACCCAGAATCGGATTTTGACCCAGAACCTCTGGTGTTTCAGCAGACGTGGCCAAGTCATTACCCGTCATCTCTTCCTGGCTTCCAGCTTAACTCTTCTGTCTTCAGCAAGAAACTCTTTCAGTTGCCTCTCTCATCCTGCACAGAGCCACTCTTCGCTTCTTTCCTCTCATTCCGATGATTGCAAGCATTCACCATACCGATTGTACAGGGAATCCTCTACAACCAATCTCGACTGTGAAAAGCCCTTCTCCTTTGCAATCCTGCTGAAGGTTTTCGTAATTTGGCATGTTTCCATTCAAAGGCCTCATCACATATATCTTCCTATGGGACTGGAAGCTGGATCAAGACTATTTTCCTTGCTTTTTCAGAATACAAAATACATCTGGCCTCAGGAACATAAGTTCTATTACCGTTTACCTTAGTTTTCTTTTAGTTCTAATT
The DNA here is from genome assembly GCF_046866305.1 of Octopus bimaculoides. Classification (NCBI taxonomy): domain Eukaryota; kingdom Metazoa; phylum Mollusca; class Cephalopoda; order Octopoda; family Octopodidae; genus Octopus; species Octopus bimaculoides. The sequence continues at coordinate 22,546,715 of NC_142932.1, read as the reverse complement.
TTCTCGTGATATTTTCGCGTTTTTGCTCGTATTTACTCATGGAGATGGAGTAGCAATGTCATTGGAACCTGATCAATTGCCGGATCGTACTACTATGCTATACAAGCCCGTACAACCACTGCCTTATCGAAAATAAAACTTGAAGTAACTCATATATCGCTCATTAACGCTTCATTAACGTTTACGCTGATACAAGCAACAACGAACGATCACCATAGAAATTCATACATACATACATACATAAATCCATCCATCCATCCATCCATCCATCCATCCATCCATCCATACATACATACATACATACATACATGTGTGTATGTATGTATACTTATATATGCATACAAATATGTGTGTGTGTGCGCGTGCGTATAGAAGTGTGTGTGTGTGTGTGTGTGTGTGTGTGTGTGTTTAAAAACGAGTCACGTCATGACACTTGTCCTGCACTAATGCTATTTTCAGACGCCATTCAATGAAACCTTTTGTTTTTGATATAATTTTCCACCGATAAACAAAACCAGTAAATTAGCGCAGCTGACTTTAATGTCTTTTTGAACAAAGTTTTATAGGCGAATATAGACACCTCTACGCATTAGGAAGTTATACATACACACACACACACACACACATGTGTATGTATGTATCTATGTGTGTGTGCGTGTGAGTGTGTTTGTGTGTGTGTGTGTTTGTATGTGTGTGTGTGTGTGTGTGTGTGTGTGTGTGTGTGTGTGTGTGTGTGTGTGTGTGTGTAGCAGATAAAGAATGGAGATCTTAGTATTACATGTATCGCACAGGTTTCAGCTGTGCAATGATAATTTCATGTCAATTGCACAGTATTAATTGTATGTATATATAAAGTATCTCACAGAAGTATGTACAACCCTAAAGAATTGTCACAATCTGCGTCACGCTGAATCTCCCCGAGAACTACGTTAAGGGTACACGTGTCTGTGGAGTGCTCAGCCACTTGCCCGTTAATTTCACGAGTAGGCTGTTCTGTTGATCAGATCAACTGGAACCCTTGTCATCGTAACCGACGGAGTGCCACGAGACGGATTCAAAACACATTCGACCGTTATTTTTAGCAAATTATATAACTTCATAAATGACTTATTCCTGTTACGTAAAATATCAGTGAAGTTCTGAGGTGTATTTCATTCAGTGATGCACAAGGTAGGGCTGACATATAATTTCTTGTTAGCCACGGAAGCATTTGCTTATTTAGAAAATAACTTTCTACATATCATATTAAAAAGAAACAGGAAACAACGAAGCCGTTGAACCTCTGCATTCTATTTAGTACTTCAGTCTTCTGCATTGCCGTGGTGGGGAAGTTTGCATGCTTTTTATGATTCTGAGTGTTATACCGGCGGAGAATTTAACCTACTTTGTGGCATAGCTCAGACTTTGCAGATTGTTTGAATCGGATAGGGCAGCTACTTTTATATACTTATATTTACTGTCGTCGAAAGTATGCCTCGTTTAAGGGAGGGACGACGAATTCGGTTAGCGCACAAGGCGGTCAAAACCACGACATACCACTGAACCAACTGGGCAACTTTAGTCATGTTGGATAGATTACTGTATGGAAGCCAAACTAATGGGTCGTCCACCATATGTGGGATTTGTTGTGGGGTTAGCAGCTTTACACTATAAAGCAAGACCCTCATCGACCGTAGAAACGTCGTTGAAGAAAGGAAAGTAGATCATACTCTGAGCATCGGAAATGTCCACAAGGAAGCCAAGAGAGGGTCTGTGAATTAGAAAGAATACTCTTTGCTGTATTGGTCTTCACTGGCTGTTGTTAATTAAATTATTGTATTAACATTAATTTTTGATATTATTTAGTTGACGTTGGGCTGGTCAGAAACGATACAAAAAATATCGTGGGCCATGTCAGAAAAAAAAATTTCTGCTAGATTGATTTAATCGACTCTACTTAAAGATCGATATTGTTGATGTTTCTTGTGTTTGTCGTTCTTGCTTTTACGGTTGTCATTGTTGATGAAGAATCTCAATCTCGCTCTCACTCTTTCGTCTTTATTCATTCATCAAAAATGTTTATCTGTCACTTGCATTATATTTCAGTCTTTATTTTTTAACTTGTTTAACCTCTATCTAACTTTCTTCATTCACCTTGGTTGTCAATAATTCTCCTCAGTGATTTGAATTTCACACTTTATCTTACCTCCCAACCCTATCCACAAGACACACACGCATACATACACACACAAACACGCACACATACAGACTCGTACTGTCCACAATCCCCCGTGCCTCCCACTCACACGCCTACACACTGAAACACACAAAGACATTAAACAGTTTCTATTTATACTATATCTCTATAACAATCTCTCTTTCTCTCTCTCTCTGTTTATCTATTTTTCGCTCTATATGTATGTATGTATGTATGTATGTATGTTTATCTATCTATCTATCTATCTATCTATCTATTTATCTATCTATCTATCTATCTATCTATCTATCTATCTATCTATCTATCTATCTAAGATAGCATACTTAACGCACAGACATAAATACTCTATCTCTGTCTGTCTGTCTGTCTGTCTGTCACTCACTCGCTCTCTCTCACCCCCACCCAGACACAGCTTCAAAATAATTTCTATTGTTCACTTTATCGGCAAAAAAATATCCTGTTTGATTCTCATTCACAGGAAAATATATAAATATTTATACAAAAATAAGTAAACTAGTAAGTCAATAGAAATATATACAAATGAGTAGAATATATTTTAAATTAGAATATGTTCGCCGACGTCCCATGTCCCAAGGTCACCTCAGCTAGACCGGAAGCAGTTTTCTCTCTCTTTCTCACTCTACCCCTACCCCCTCTCTCTCTCTCTCTCTCTCTCTCTCACTCCCTCTCTCTCTCTGTACTTCTGTCACTCTCTTGCCCGTTTTAACAATATTTTTTTCTTACCCAGTAAATCATTCTCTTTCGTTGCAGCGGCTTTTCAACCTATTTTTAATTTCACCGCGCTCTGTCACTGTCTCTGTCTCTCTGTCTGTCTCTCTGAAATTCTCCCTCATCTCTCTCACCCTCTCTCTCACTCCCCTTCTCCCCCCTCCCCTATCCCCCCTCTCTCTCTCATACACACACACTACTCTCACGCTCTTTCACTCCTTCTCTGTCTATTCGTCTCTAAATTTTATTCCAGGAATTGTCAATATTCTTACCTGTTCTCTCTGTCCCTGTCATTCGGCCACCTTCTCCCTCCCTCCCTCCCTTTCTTTCTTTCTTTCTTTCTTTCTTTCTTTCTTTCTTTCTTTCTTTCTTTCTTTCTCTCGCTTTCTCTCTTTCATTCACCTACATGCTCCCCTCATCTCCACCACCACCACCTCCCCCTCCCCTTCTTCTTCTTCTTCTTCTTCTTCTTCTTCTTCTTCTTCTTCTTCTTCTTCTTCTTCTTCTCCTCTCTCCTCTCTCCCATTTATTCTCTTACATTGCACTTAATTTTGTTTATATATATATGTATATATATATATATATGTCCTCGTCTGTTGTTTTTTTCGTACATTCTCCCATATATACATATATATATGGGTGTGTTTGTGCGTGTGTGCATGTGCATGTGTGTGTGTCTATGCATGTATTTAAATATGTATGTATATTTGTGTTAGTACAGGCATATGTATATTTTTATACATATACATACATAATTTATGCCACTTAAACACACACACACACACACACACACACACACACACACACACACACTAATATATTAGCAGAAAATGCCACAACAGGAGCAGTGATAATCTTAATTGACTAAACGTGGAAAAGTACAAAACAAGAAGAAGAAGCTTAAAAATTGCAGATGAAATTTGAGATTTGAATATCAGTAATATGGTTTTTTTTGGTGAGTTTTGGGTGGGAAAAAATCCAAAGAAAAGATGAAAAAGAAGACAATGTGCACTTGAACACCACTTTGGTAACAGTTCGATTGGAGGTCACCACATGTCTAATTGAAATCACTCGATGGATTCTGAGGAAGATAAATATTGCGTACCTTAAGGAAAGTCGGTTCGTTGGTCAAGCTTTATACGAGATATGCTGGAGGTTCTGAATAACCACAGTCAAAGGGTATTCGATTTCTGACTTTCATAGACATAGATTCCGAATCCTTTGTCACTAGTGAGGAAGAATTTTCTTCATTCAATGGTAGGCCTCATTAGAACCGCCACACCATTTATCTCTCATTATTTCTGAGAATATTACAGCCTATTTGAGTCTTATTAGGCAACGTAAGCGTATCCCAGTACTACATCGAGATAAGCACTTTCCTTGACACTGCTATATTGCATGGTATGAGAAGTTGTTGATAATCTACATAACCGGAAAAGTTTATATATTTGGAGCTTTTCAACATTATTGCGGGACACTGATGAGGTGAAATGGAAAGTTGCATAATATTTACGTAAGTATTATGGAATTATTACATTTAGGCGAAACACGTGTGGGCATTCGCCATGATAAATCGCTAGCCACTACACATTCTTTTTTCTCTCCTTGTTTCTTTCTGTGTTCCTTTCTGTGGAAGAACGTAGGCTCCAAACGTTAAAGACTTTTTCACTTCCCGAGCATTATACTAATACATCTGTTTGTTGTCTACACCGCCTGTCTTCGTCTTTTGGTTTTTTTTTTGTGAATTCTCCCTGTATGTGTGTGGGTATATATATATATCCTTAAATTCTATTATGAATTTATATATATATATATATATATATATATATATATATATATATATATATATATATATATATATATATATATATGCATGTATGTATTATAAAATTAAATAATATGGGTGGCTTATTCGCAATTTTACAACCTAATGGCACAAATATTCACGTCAATATTTCTGCCTATATATATATATATATATATATATATATATATATATATATATATATATATATATATATATATATGCGTATCTATGTATGTGTGTATTTTGCTTCACCGCGCTGTAGTGAAATATTCTATCATAGAAATATAAATTGGCCAGAATTCTTAATAATAACGAAAAATATCAAGTTCGGCTCTATTAATTATCTAAAGCGGAGTGATACTCAAAAGACAACATCTAGTCCCAAAGAAATAAAGTGTTTAAGGTCAATTCGCAGTTGCCAGAGAATACGTTATTTCTATCAGTCAATAAATACAAATTGCAAGGATGTCTTCATCAGCGGTATTTATGCAAGATTTATGGGTTGCATGTAACTGGGTATTTTCGTACACTATCGACTATTCATACTTCTATATAAACAGCATAGCACAGCTTATATATAAATCTTTTATAACCTCTCCTGGTGAAAACCAGTTTTCTCTACATGCTGCTGCAATGTTTTCCGGAGACCGAGTATCAGAGCAGTTAATGTGGAGAAGTATAGCCGTCGATTGGAATCATTGCACAAACATTTGCTGAAACGTGCCCGTCATTGAACAATCAAAGAGGTTCGACATCACAGATTGCCCAAGTTACAAAATATAGAACTCAATATTGAAATTTTGCCTCATCCTCCTTTCTCTCCCGACCTTGCTTCATCTGACTACTAGTTTTTCTTTTCAGATCACTCTAACATTATTTAGAGGAAAACAGCCTGATGTCTCAATAGTATGCCGAAAGCATGGGATTGTGTCATTAAGGAGCGGATATATATGTGGATTAAATATATCAAATAAAATCAAACAAGTATTTGTTCCTTTCTTAGCTTGAAAAGCAACAAGACTTCCTTTCCAATCGAAGACTGTATTCTTGTAGCGCTCTCGCTACTTATAGTTGTGAAATTGACCACCCGTTGCAACCATCTTGCAGCTAGACAGAGTAAACTGTTGCGTGTTGAGCGTCTAAATCGTAGAATGAGGCAAACACTGGTAACAAGACTGACTGTACTGAGTCTTCAGGTGGTTAACTAATTCAGTCCCATTTACATATGCGCGTCTATATGTATGTATGTATGTATGTATGTATGTATGTATGTATGTATGTATGTATGCATGGTGTACGTTTGTATGGACACGTATGCATGCATGAATGTATACGTTAAACTCTCATGGAAACTACATGGACTAAAGACTCCTTAACATACTATGAAATCGAAATATTTTCACCAATCTCCAGTCATGATTATCAAAACGCGAAACCGATGGACTATGATAATATTCTCTCTCTCTCTCTCTGTCTATATATATATATATATATATATATATATATAAATTGAAAATTAGAGGTAATACTTGACAATTGTAAGCACCTCTGTATTCCAGCTAGTGGTTGCGGTGAAAGAATAAATTGTAAATCCAAAATTTTTTTCCTTTGTAGTTTTGTTGTTATTTTTTTCTTTTGGATTTACAATTTATATACATATATGTGTGTGTGTGTGTGTGTGTGTGTGTGTGTGTGTGTGTGTGTGTGTGTGTGTGTGTGTGTGTGTGTGTGCGTGTATGTGTATGTGTGTATGTATATATGTATATATGTATATATATATACACACACACACATACACACACACACACATACACACACACACACACACACACACACACACACACATATATATACTTATAGATATAATGATTCACACACACACATTCCTTATACGTTGACACACATATATATATTGTAAAGTTTGTTAGTGTACACACATTTGTAAATACACACATTTGCACATATAATCAACAGATTAAAATATGACCATCGTTAACCTTCTTAACATATATATATGCGAATGACAATGATGAATACCGTATTGTAACCGCTAGCTCTTCAAAACAAGGTATTTGAAATTACCTGCAGACCCAATAGATATTTACGAAAAGTAATAAATCTACTGCATTGTGTATAGTTCACAGAAGTCAATATATGGAGATCTCCAATACATTTGCTATTTATATCTTGACCTTTATATTATTGATATTCATGAATATATATTGATTTGATATGGATATTCTCAGTGCAAATTTTTATATAGAAATACTATATTCTCTCAATAGGAATGTTATCTCCATGTAATCTTGCAATCTTTTCTTTTTGAATTTCTAATGTAAGACGTAAGTACTCGAATAACGAAGTATGTATGTATCTTAAGAAAAAGACAAAAGAATAATTGTATTCACAACAGGGGACTTTTTCTCCGGAAGAAAGGAAGCGCTAGAAATATATGAATATCAAGTAGCCATGTTTTTAGCCGGAAAATATCTCTTGTGTTTACTAGAATATACTACGATATATTGGTTACAATATACGATATGTTCTCTTGAAAATGGTTTCCTCTGTAATACTCTCCTTGATCAAATGTCTGATACAAGCGTCATCGAGGTATTTGGTTAAAATAAAAAAAAACAACACCTCACATGTTGCAATTCTTACAAAACTGAAGAAAAATATGTACATTTTTACACGTCTACTGGAAGCCAGTTAAAACATGTCCGCGGAAATATGACACGGTTGAACAAAAGTACTTTCGGATCCTGGACGGTAGTATCCGGCCAAAATTCAAGGGATTCTAAAATTTAGGAAGGGGCGTAAGAGATAGTTACTTGTTCATCCTTAGCTCTTCATACCCCGAGCCGATATATCAGCAAACCTCCTATATAAAAGGTCCTGTCGGAGGAGACCCTCACGATAATTATATCCCCACTGTTCTGATCTGTACCAGGGGCTGTTCTCAATCGTCACGAAGTGTAATTAGAAACTCTGTTTAAACCAATGGTTCTCAGCCAGGGTCCATATAAGATTTTGTTGATAAAACTGCTTTATTCTTCTAAAATACACAGAATATTTTAATTTTTTTCTATAATCCCTAATAATATTTAATTATAAAAGTACAATAGTATTGTTTTTTTTTTAAACAATGAGTGGATATGGCGGTCCTGTAGAGTAAAATAAGAATCGAAGATATCTATAGGTAAAAAGATAAAAAAAAGGTTGAGAACCACTGGTTTAGATATTCTAATATCATATACCTGTTATAGCTGATCTCTTGTGTTTACTAGAATATACTACGATATATTGGTTACAATATACTATATGTTCTCTTGAAGATGGTTTACTCTGTAGTTGGTTTACTGTTTGCTTTTTTTCACGAGCAAACTCTGTCGCAATATTCAACCCTGTTCAACTTACCTTTATTATTTTTGCTGGACATGTTTCTTTAATACATCCGAAATAAAAGCTGTTTATAAACTTATTTTACTTTGCTATTGAATGACTGACACTCGTTTTGGTTTTATAAGCATTTTTCTATTGCTTTATTAGATACAATGTTTTCTCATCCAGGAAGAAATCTAGCGATCCCAGTATTATAGGCTGAACAAACAGGCTCACCATTAAACACCGTTCTTTCGAGCAACTCTAGGGTTCACTTCAAAAGCAAATCTAAGTTTCGTAGCGTTTATTCAACTACTTCCGTTCTACAAGTCTTTTTTCACCAATGGTTGCTGTAAGCATTTACTACATGTATCTGACTTTTGACTTCAGCCTTTTACCTTTTACTTGCTCCAATCATTGGACTGCGGCCAGTGAAGTCTTTAGTCGAACAAATCGACTCGAGTTCTTATTTTTTAAGCCTGGTATTTATCCAACCGGCGTCTTTTGCCGAACCACAAAGACACCAACACCGGCTGTCAAGTTTTGAAGGGGAACAAACACAAGCACACACACACATACACACGCACTCACACACACACACACACGCACACACACACACGCACGCACACACGCACGCACACACACACACACACACACACACACACACACACACACACACACACACACACACACACACACACACACACACGATGTGCTTCTTTGAGTTTCCGTCTACCAAATCCACTCACAAGGCTTTGGTCGGCACAGGGATACAGTAGAAGACACTTGCTCAAGTTGCTGCGCAATGGGACTGAAACCAAGGCCGCGTGGTTGAGAAGCAAGCTTCTTAACCACTCAGCTACTCCTGCGCCTATTAAAAACAACAACAACAAAATATGCACACACTTGGCGGATATGTATTAATTGAATTAGACTTCGAAAATAGTCTTTAATTTCCGAAGATGAAGTTAGATTGAAAGAAAAAAGTTAATTAGCTAGGAAACTAATAATATACTGGGAAAGTAGTAATTATGGGTAAAAATGAAAATTAAATAAATAAATAGAAAAGGAAAAGAGAAAAGCAATACAAACACAAGAGTTTATTTTATGAGAGCAAGACTTTTGACTCGGTCTGGAGAAGTGAATCGAGAAAGTAAATAAGTTGGAGAATTCTTTAAATTCTATTGTATTCTTTCTTTGATTTTACTATTTACAGAACTAAGATGGTTAGTACAAAGGTTGTCTGGTCTGTCAGCTGAAGATAGAGGACATGTTTTAAAGGTGGGCTTACCATAGTTTTCAACATGCAAACCGTGATAGGAACGGAAATAATTTCTAAATGATAAAGATATTAATACCATTGCCGTGATAAAAACACCAATACTATCAATAGATTGTCCAATGAGCCTCTCTTTTTTGAAGTCTGTAAGCTGTGATTTAAAGAGGATTTGGCTGATATTTCTAGTAGACAGAATGATGATAGACATGACGATGACAATGATGATGACAATGAAAAGGTAGAAGGAGAGAGAGGGAAGACCATGGTCATGATCGTGATCATGATGATTACAATGGTCACAAAGGTGATGTTAATGATAATTGTGATGGGAGTAAAGAATATGATTAAAGTAAAACTATCGTTGGGATTGCTACTGCGACGGCCGGCTGAAAAGTTCATAGATTGAACAAGATATTCTCATGGAATGTTATCAAATGAGGTTTATTTTACAACAGTTCTTTTTGCAGACCACATACTCCTTCCATCGGTGTTTCAGTGCTTAGATCCCATTAATGAAGAATCTTTCATCTTGTTGGTCAAAAAGTCATCGACAGTAGATATGACATCATCATCATCATCACTGTGATACTAGTTCCAGCCAAGTGACTTTTCATGTTGGGGAACAGATGATAGTCAGATGGTGCCAAATCAGGAGAAAAGGTACAGTGATCAACCAGTTCAAAGCCAGTCACATACAGCATGCCAAATATGAGATCCCTTTACAGCATTGCAGGGAGAAGGGATGACTGTGATAGCCTTTTTCCAATTGAGGTTGGCTGTCATAGCATTTTCCAATTGGGGTTGGCCATTGGTATAAGAGGAGAAGAGCTACGGGTGGCTGTGAGCGGGATGGGAGAAGCAGCAGAAAGGTACTCTTGCTGGTTATGGAGCAATAGGTAGGAGCTGTGCTGGAAGTCAGGAGGTGATGATAAGTAGTGATTTGGTCACATCTGCTGACCCATCAACAGGCTCGAATTACGCGATGATCGTTGGATACCGTTTGATGACCATCATTTCCTCCTGACCAAAGCTCCATTCATTTTGGTAAGTATACTTTTCTATATGTAGACAGATTGATAAATAGATTCTAGCACTTTTACATGCTCTTGAGGATTTATTATCTGCATGGCAGACATCACCGCACATCATCAAATAATTTGCTAAATTCTATAAACGAGAACCAGAAACCTTGTTCAGATAAATATATCCAGGAGAAGATTTGACTGAAGACATACAACAATGTCGAAACACCAGTGTCTCAGTCTCCTTACGTCACTGAATCGAGTGCGCTGGCAGTACACATCTGACAGGCGGCGTTTTATCTGCAAAGGCGAAGTATAACGGCAGTTAGCTTGCTCATGTTCTAATCTACCAAAACGTGTTAAGAATGAATATGAACGTTTATTGATTTGATTCTCGCTGTGTTACGTGCTCATAATAATTTCCTAACAATATAAATTGATTTTTGTCCTGTCATGATGTATGTTGATATCTGAATGAAATTGTTTGACAGTATCATTTTGGACAACATGCGCTCAACCTAGCCTTTTATGATGAACACTAAGTTCATAGTAGTCTGTCTGTAAAATGGATTTGCACCTAATGGAAGAGATCTAATTAACTGATAATAACCTCAAAACCCCATTAATGTGACAAGGTCATTTGACTGGTGAAATAGAACATCTCTGCGTGAGCCAAAAGTGCAACGATTTCGTTTCTAATTTTGGCTCAGATGCTTTTAATACGAACATGAAAGTATGTAGTGAAATGGCCGTCACTGATTGGGCTAGATAATTGCCAAAAGGAGTGTCGGGAAAGTTGCTTACTCAAATTCGTAACACGGATGTAGAAGTGGAATGTTGATCTAAACAGAGTACGAAATTTGTGCTAAAGTGCATGCATATTACTGAATATATATATATATATATAGCTTTTATTTTTACTTGTTTCAGTCATTTAGGTTGCAGACATAACTGGAACACCGTCTTATAGAATTTTAGGGTTCACGATTTTAAGGTCATTCATTCGGCACTTTGAATCATCAAGCAAAGCACTTTATTTCACTTTTCCCTAGTCTTCTCTATTGTGATGAGCATCACCCAAGTGATAGCAGTCCATCGTTTTCATCCATCTGTTTCACTTTGATTGTTCCATTTCGTAAATATTTGGAGCACCGAGAGGTGTCTATAACGAGTACACTCCACCTAAAACAATAGGCAAACGACTGTACATGTTACCAAGTCATATCATCTTCCGAGTGACATTTGTGTGACTTAAACATATCTACGTGCACGCACATAATCACGCACATATATATACACGCACGCACTCACTCACACACACACATACACACACACACACACACACACACACACACACACACACACACACACACACACACACACACAAACACACACACACACACACACACACACACACACACACACACACACACGAAAGTCGTCACAATCATACTTCTGAGCAATGCATTAACGATATTTAATGAAACCAATATCACAAGGACTACAGCATATCAGGAAACGTTTCTGCTTATAAATCTAAACGTATGCGCATGTGTAAATACATGTGTGTGTGTGTTTGTAACCTGTCTGCTTGTATCTGTATGTGGGTGCGGGTGGTGTGGTGGTGTGGTGGTGGTGGTGGTGGTTGGGGGTGTTTGTGCGAGTTGGTATAACCATAACAATTGTCCGAAGATCGGAACCGAGAAACGGGGTAATAATTAGTGAAGGACACGATATTTCGATCCACATTCTCTTACTTGCATTTGTTTTGTGTGTGCGCGTAAGTGTCTGTATGTGTGTGCGTGCGCGTGTATGTGTGTGTGTGGGGAGTGATAGCATACGGATTAAAATCGTTACCTCAACAAAGAATTTGTCAGGTATAAAACAGTAAGATTGCTATTTTTTTTTTCGGTTCTCCTCTTCATTTCTTTTTTAGTATTGGCCAATCAGAAGCCATGTTCGATCTTTAAGGTATTTTATAGCTTTTAGTACTCTATGTCTGTGTATATTTTCTTTGAAAATAACTAGTATACGACGTGGTACCACAAATCGGCCAATGGGAACAAGTGCATGTCCCAAGAAAGTAAGGGTTTCTCCGTATATTTTTTGTGTCATTTAAAAAAATATTTTAAAATCTGTTCCACATATTGATGTTAATCCTACCTCATTGTATTCCAAATTTTTCTTAGACTCCTAAGAATATGTTTTATTAAACACTTCTCTGTCTAATGTCCTGCACATACACATACGTTTGTATATATACGCGCGCGCGTGTGTGTGTGTGCGTGTGTGAGTGTGTGTGCGTGCGTGTGTGTGTATGTGTGCGTGTGTGTGTGTGTGTGTGTCACTTCAGCAATGTAACTACACGTGCGCCTTTAGCGATTTCCTCTCCATCTTGAACTTTTCCTTTTTCTCTTTCTGACGAGGAACTAAGTTCGAAACGTCGAAGACTCTCCTTTCACCGTCTGTGAAGCTAATCTCTTGTGCAGTCCTCGCGTTCGTTTTTTTTATCTCGTTTTTTTTTCATTTGAATTGTTTGCTTATTTGAAATGACTATATATATATATATATAATGATAGAGACATAAAATGGAATACATGGGAAACTTTATTGCTCACAACGATCGTTTCGACACATCCGGCATCGATCCCTCGTGGGTGAAAAACTAAACATCTACTTGTGGTGCATCACCCAGGTAGAAGCTTATCATCAGGTGATGTAATTAGGGGCATCTCGGGTTTAATACAGCATGTTAATGACCCAGGGCTGCACCACAACTAGTTGTATAGTTCCCCCCCCCCACGAGGGATCGATGCAAGATGTATTGAAACGATCGTTGTGAGCAATGGAGTTTTACGTGTATTCCGTTTCCCATTTCTATCGTTTATACTCAATGTACACTGAAGAATTCCTGATGTAGATCCAGCGATAATTACCGTCGATGAGATCAGGTAGCCATAGGCAGTGAACGTGCTTTGTCGGCGTAGTATTAGGAATATACCCAACACTTAAATATTAACTTATATACATATATACATACATATGTATATATATATATATATATATATATATATATATATATATATATATATATATATATATATATATATATATATATATATTTATACATATGTATGTATATATATATATATGTGTGTGTGTGTGTGTGTGTATGTATGTATGTACGCACGTATGTATCAGCCATAGGTTCATATATATATAAATTATGATAAAGGCATTTGTAACATTTGTTCCCTATGCACGTTTCACCGTTGTGGTTGTTTGGTACCTCAGCATTGAGTGTTCGAAGTGCAATTGAACGTTTAACCACAACAGATCATGGAACACTTTATTGCTTTACATTGCAGAGACAAATAAATGTCTCTTTCATACACATATATGCGTGTATACATAGTATATAATATAATATAAAATACAGTGTATATTATATTATCTCTATCAGTCTTGGAACATTTACTTGAACAAATTAACGCAAACAATTACAAGTCTGTTACTTATTACATCGCTAAATTACGGGAACGTAAGCAAATCAATACTGGCTTCTAGATACACACACACACACACACACACACTGAGTTTCCATTCATCAAATTCAATTATTGGTCGTCTCGAGGCTACAGTAAAAGACATTTACCCCTGGTGGCACGCAATGAATCTGATCCCGAAACCATTTGCATATGAAGAGATCTCCTTAGCCATGTCGCCAGACAGCCACATGTGTCTGAAAGTTAGATAAGGCCGTTTTATAAGATTACCTTACGTTTCACGACCGTAAAGGGCTTAGCTTTATGGCGTATCATCAAATCCCAAAACCTGTTGGTTTAAGGTCTCTCTAGAGAGTATATGGAGGAGGAAAGGACCTCACTACTCAATATCAACAAAGGGGATTGTCTCCCTTTGGCTATCGATCTCCGGTGACCATGCCATCCTGTGGGTTCCTGTAGGCCAGCAGGGATTTCCTGAAATGAAAGCACGGTCCGAAAACCTTCGTTCTAGAGTTAAGGATGTTCCCTGGGTTGTGGGAGTCCTTTAGAATCCTCGCCCGTCCCGCTATGTATAATATACATATGCATACATGTATACATGCAGAATACGTATGCGTATTATGCATATATATGTATATGCAAATATAGATACATACATACGTTTATATATATATATATATATATATATATATAAGCCAGCTGGAGGAGATGTCCTCCTGGGGCTAAAAGCAACAGTAACATCCACCCCTAGGGGTCAGCCACACTTAAGTGGCAATATACTACACTTTATCGTGCAGTTACTGTTAATACTTCATTTAGAGAATTAACATTGCTTGTTTTCACCTTTTCAATATCAGTGAAGAATGCCACTGGAAAAGAAGATATAAGATTTGCCAGGTTTTTCTCTCTCACCAAGGTCATCGGCTGTCGAACGCCGACGAAGGGAAATAACCCTGAAATCCGGATACGTTCGTGCTGCTGGCCGTGGTGAGAGGGATAACTCCCTTGGCAAACAGGACACAGTCGTGTGTCGATAAGCCAGCTGGAGGAGATGTCCTCCTGGGGCTAAAAGCAACAGTAACATCCACCCCTAGGGGTCGGCCACACTTAAGTGGCAATATACTACACTTTATCGTGCAGTTACTGTTAATACTTCATTTAGAGAATTAACATTGCTTGTTTTCACCTTTTCAATATCAGTGAAGAATGCCACTGGAAAAGAAGATATAAGATTTGCCAGGTTTTTCTCTCTCACCAAGGTCATCGGCTGTCGAACGCCGACGAAGGGAAATAACCCTGAAATCCGGATACGTTCGTGCTGTTGGCCGTGGTGAGAGGGATAACTCCCTTGGCAAACAGGACACAGTCGTGTGTCGATAAGCCAGCTGGAGGAGATGTCCTCCTGGGGCTAAAAGCAACAGTAACATCCACCCCTAGGGGTCAGCCACACTTAAGTGGCAATATACTACACTTTATCGTGCAGTTACTGTTAATACTTCATTTAGAGAATTAACATTGCTTGTTTTCACCTTTTCAATATCAGTGAAGAATGCCACTGGAAAAGAAGATATAAGATTTGCCAGGTTTTTCTCTCTCACCAAGGTCATCGGCTGTCGAACGCCGACGAAGGGAAATAACCCTGAAATCCGGATACGTTCGTGCTGCTGGCCGTGGTGAGAGGGATAACTCCCTTGGCAAACAGGACACAGTCGTGTGTCGATAAGCCAGCTGGAGGAGATGTCCTCCTGGGGCTAAAAGCAACAGTAACATCCACCCCTAGGGGTCAGCCACACTTAAGTGGCAATATACTACACTTTATCGTGCAGTTACTGTTAATACTTCATTTAGAGAATTAACATTGCTTGTTTTCACCTTTTCAATATCAGTGAAGAATGCCACTGGAAAAGAAGATATAAGATTTGCCAGGTTTTTCTCTCTCACCAATGTCATCGGCTGTCGAACGCCGACGAAGGGAAATAACCCTGAAATCCGGATACGTTCGTGCTGCTGGCCGTGGTGAGAGGGATAACTCCCTTGGCAAACAGGACACAGTCGTGTGTCGATAAGCCAGCTGGAGGAGATGTCCTCCTGGGGCTAAAAGCAACAGTAACATCCACCCCTAGGGGTCAGCCACACTTAAGTGGCAATATACTACACTTTATCGTGCAGTTACTGTTAATACTTCATTTAGAGAATTAACATATATATATATATATATATATATATATATATATATATATATATATACATATATATAAGTCAGTAAATGGTGGGGTTGTGTGTATATATATATATGTGTATATATATATATGTATATATATATATATATGTATGTATGTACGTATATGCATATGTATACATCTACACACACATATGTATGTATATAAACATAGACCTCACATGTGTGTGTATGTGCATCTGTATGTGTAAAAGTTTGTGTAGTGCATATGTGAGTGTGGAGGCTTTTCATATCAATATTTGTAAATGCAGAAGCGTGTGGGTTTCACCGTTAACTTGTTCAAAATCGATCGATCTGTTACTATATTTATCGAAACAGTTTTGAGAGCGGCAAGTAAAGTTGTGTTTTACCAATCCATTGTTGCCTTGGTTACCTTGCTTTCTCACGTTATTCAGTTTCTGTCGATGTCGCCGTGCCGAGCGAGAAGTCTTCCTCGCCAGTCTGTTTGCTCGCTTCCCGACATTCAATAACAACCGGAGACTGCGCGTGTGCAGACGAGGAAGGGATGAGGCGCAAGCAGGCAGATAGGCACGTAGGTAGGCATTGCGGCAGTAAGGTAGTAGCGACGGTGGTGGAGGTGGCAGAGGCGGTGGAGATGGTCGTGGTGGTTGTGTGATGGTGGTAATTGTATTTCTGTTGTTGTTGCTGTTGTTTCTGTTCATGATGGCCACAGTAATGGCAAAATGGTGGCCAAAATGCAAGTGATGATGATGGTGACGACGACGACGATGCTGCTGCTGTTGCTGCTGATGAATGATGATGGGGGTGGTGAATGAGTTGTGGTGATATATAATAGTCGTATATATGTATATCTATATATATACATATACATATACACACACACACACACACACACACATATATATATATATATATATATATATATATATATATATATATATATATATATATATATTCAGTTGAAGTGATTTGAAGAATGACACTGTTATAATCATAGTAGTAGCGAACCCGTTGACACAAAGGGGACGGGTAGGCGTGGTAGTGGTTGTAGAGGTGGCTACGACAGCGGTGGTGATGGGTTGCATACGGGCTTCTGTGATCGTTTGTAAAGGTTTCTGGAGTTATTCTTTGAAAGTACTAACTGGGGTGGCGTTGTGTCGGTTTTCAAGCTTCGTGGGGTGGTAATGGTGGCGGTGGAGGTGATGGTGGTGGTGGTAGTAGTAGTAGTAGTAGTAGTAGTAGTAGTAGCAGCAACAGCAACAGCAGCAGTAGTCGCAGTAGTCACAGCAACAGTAGTAGCTGCTGATTTAGCTACAGGTCAATCCTGAGCATGTAGAAATATGATCAAGGGTCTTCTAGCCGTGACCATCTTGTCTTTTTGTTTATATGGCACTACTTTGCTTATTGTGACCTTCATATGAAAACAGACGGGAAAGGGTGCTGTCTGAGATATTTGGCTGCTATTTCTAGAGGTCGAGTGACCTATAACGTAGAGGTTCCCTTGACCTCTAAAAACAGAAACCGCATCTTTCACGCTAGCTCGTGGTAGTAGTAGTAGTGATAATATTTGGTGGTGGCAATGGTGGTGATGGTGGTGGGGGGGGGGGTGCGGTGGTGGTGGTGGTGGTGATGGGGATCTTTCGAATGGAATTCCCGATCCGTAATGGAAAGTCAACAAATAAGAAAGACATAGTAATAATGTGAGAGAGAAAAAGAGACAGTATGTGTATGAAAGAGAGAGAGAGAGAGAGAGTGTGTGCAAGAGAGAGAGAGAGAGAGAGAGAGAGAGTGTGTAAGAGAGAGAGAAAGTGTGGGTGTGTGGGAGAGAGAGAACGAGTGAAAGAGAAAGACTGAACGAGAGAGAAGAAATGAAGAAAATATAAAAGGATTTGTTGATAAGGGGAAAACTTAGAAATATGACGATGATGATGATGAAGATAAGGATGATGATGATGATGATGATGATGATGACGACGACGACGACGACGATGACGACGACGACGACGACGACGATGACGACGACGATGATGATGATGATGATGATAACAGTGATGATGGTTTTTCATTCAGCTACAAGGTCAACAACTTTAAGAGCAGGGCGCTAGTCGTTTTACATCGACCCCCCCCCCCCCACCGTCCCCAGTATTTGTCTGGTATCTTATTTTTATCGACCTTGAAAGGATGATATTAATAATAATAATCATACTTCTTTCTAAACGTTTTGTAAAGATTCTGACGGCTTGCCGCCTTCATAATAATAATAATGATTTCTTTACTAACCACAACGAGTTTACATTAAGCAACACATTATGGACAGCACAGGACAAAACAAAGAATGTGTGTGTGTGTGTGTGTGTGTGTGCGTGTGTGTGTGTGTGTGTGTGTTGTCATGAGGGTTTTGCGAGTAAACAAAACTAACAAAATTAAGAAAAAAATACTAATCATGGTTTCAAATTTTGCTACAAGGCTAGCAATTTTGGGGGTGGGGAGGAGTCGATTACATTGACCTCAGTGTTCAACTGGTATTTATTTTATCGACCCCGAAAGGATGAAAGGTAAAGTCGACCTCGGCGGAATTTGAATTCAGAATATAATGAAAATAATAATAATAATAATAATAATAATAATAATAATAATAATAATAATAATAAATGGGCTACAGCAAATATTCTGCTTAATACCACAGATTTGCTTGTCAGTTGTTTGACCTTAACCAGTTGAGCATGTCCCTTGGTGGCTGATGATATGTGCATCTCTGATCACGAACAGATGTAGTAGGGGAGCATCATAGCCATGTGTTGAGAGGAATTCTTTGGGGTTTGAATAATTCACCTTTGGAAACATGGTTGTTTTGCTTAACATCCTTAAACAAACCTTATTCAGGGACCTTTTGAGCGGGATGGGCTACTCGACTTGAAGAAGATTCTAACTGGGTCTCTCCTGCGAGGTCATACACTGTTTATCTTGATATGAGATCATCATGTCGCGCGCATATGGTTGTGTTGCATGTGCCTGGTGTACCCTTATCAGACGGGTAGTCATGATGGGTATAATGGGCTTCGTATATTTTACCCCACTGTCACTTTGGTGGCATGCACTGCTCTCTCACTCAATAATAATAATAATAATAATAATAATAATAATAATAATAATAATAATAAATGTTTCAAATTTTGTCACAAAAGCAACCATTTTGGGGGAGGGATGAGTTGATAATATCGACCCCAGTGTTTCATTAGTACTTAATTTATCGATCTCGAAAGGATGAAAGGCAAAGTTGACCTCGGTGGAATTTGAACTCAGAATGTACAGGCAGATGAAAAGCCGCTAAACATTTCGCCCGGCGTGCTAACGATTTTGCTATCTCGCCGCCTTATTAATAGTAACGATAATAATAATTCTTTTCTACTCTTGACACAAGGCCCGACATTTTGGGGGTGGGGGCCAGTCGATTAGATCGATCCCAGCACGCAACTGAAAGGATGAAAGACAAAGTCGAGCTCGGCGGAATTTGAACTCAGAACGTAGACAGAAGAAATACCGCTAAGCATTTCACTCGGCGTGCTAACGTTTCTTATTTCTTTATTGCCCACAAGGGGCTAAACATAGAGGGGACAAACAAGGACAGACAAAGGGATTAAATCGATTAGATCGACCTCAGTACGTAACTGGTACTTAATTTATCGACCCCGAAAGGATGAAAGCAAAGTCGACCTCGGCGGAATTTGAGCTCAGAACGTAACGGCAGACGAAATACCGCTAAGCATCTCGCCCGGCGTGCTACCGTTTTTGTCAGCTTGCCGCCTCAATAATAATAATAATAATAATAATAATAATAGTAATAATAATAATAATGGTCTCAAATTTTGGCACTAGGCCAGCAATTTTGGGGGAAGGGTTAAGTTGATTACATCAACTCCAGCGCTCATCTGGTACTTATTTTATCGATCTCGAAAGGATGAAAGGCAAAGTCGAGCTCGTCGTAATTTGAGCTCAGAACATAAGAAGGACGAAATGCCGCTAAGCGTTTTACTGGTGCGCTAACGAATTTGCCAGCTCACCCTCTTAATAATAATAATGATAATAATGATAATAATAATAATAATAATAATAATAATAATAATAATGATAATAATAGTTTTTAACATAATGAAGTAATGAAATAACCAAGACAATGAAGCAAAGACAAAATTGTAAAGATGGAATGATAGAATATGAAATGAAAGGAAAGGAAAGGAAGAAGAAGAAGAAGAAGAAGAAGAAGAAGAAGAAGAAGAAGAAGAAGAAGAAGAAGAAGAAGAAGAAGAAGAAGACGAGGAAGAAGAAGAAGAAGAAGAAGAAGAAGAAGAAGAAGAAGAAGAAGACGAGGAAGAAGAAGAAGAAGAAGAAGAAGAAGAAAAAGAAGAAGAAGAAGAAGAAGAAGACGAGGAAGAAGAAGAAGAAGAAGAAGAAGACGAGGAAGAAGAAGAAGAAGAAGAAGAAGAAGAAGAAGAAGACGAGGAAGAAGAAGAAGAAGAAGAAGAAGAAGAAGAAGAAGAAGAAGAAGAAGAAGAAAAAGAAGAAGAAACGATGTGGAGGAGAAGGAGGAGAAGGAGAGAGGAAGAAAACTGAAGGGGCGTAGAATTGAATGATAACGACGACGTGAACAGGAACGATTGTGCGATGGCAATGATAAGAGTGACGATGATGATGGCGACGATAGAAGGGATGATAGGAGAGAAGGGTTTGGAAAAGAGAGAGGGAGAGAGAGAGAGACAGGGAGAGAGAGAGAGAGAGAGAGACAGGGAGAGAGAAAGAGAAAGTGTGTGCGTGCGTATAGGCGTGAGTGTATGGAGAAAAGGAAGAGAGAGAGAGAGACAGACAGGGAGAGAGAAAGAGAGAGAGAAAGAGAGAGAGAGAGAGAGAGACAGACAGACAGGGAGAGAGAAAGAGAGAGAGAAAGAGAGAGAGAAAGAGAGAGAGAGAGAGAGAGAGAGACAGACAGACAGGGAGAGAGAAAGAGAGAGAGAGAGAGAGAAAGAGAGAGAGAGAGAGAGAAAGAGAGAGAGACAGACAGACAGGAAGAGAGAAAGAGAGAGAGAGAGAGACAGACAGACAGACAGATAGACAGACAGGGAGAGAGAAAGAGAGAGAGAGAGAGACAGACAGACAGATAGACAGACAGGGAGAGAGAAAGAGAGAGAGAGAGAGAGAGAGAGAGAAAGAAAGAAAGGGAGAGAGAAAGAAAGGGGGAGAGAAAGAAAGGGAGAGAGAAAGAAAGGGAGAGAGAAAGAAAGGGGGGAGAAAGAGAAAGTGTGTGTGCGTGCGTATAGGCGTGAGTGTATGGAGAAAAGGAAGAGAGAGAGAGAGAGAGACAGACAGACAGGGAGAGAGAGAGAGAGAGAGAGAGACAGACAGACAGACAGGAAGAGAGAAAGAGAGAAAGAGAGAGAGAGAGAGAGAGAGAAAGAAAGAAAGGGAGAGAGAAAGAAAGGGGGAGAGAAAGAAAGGGGGAGAGAAAGAAGGGGGGGGGAAGAAAGAGAAAGTGTGTGTGCGTGCGTGTAGGCGTGAGTGTATGGAGAAAAGGAAGAGAGAGAGAGAGAGAGAATAAAACAAACCGGAAATGAGGTGAAACAGTAATAATGGCAGAAGAGAAAAGAAAAAGAACAGAAAGAAGAAAACTAGACGAGTGAAGCGGTTGAATGATATTAAGAGAAGAAAGAGGTAGTAGTCTTCAGTAATAGCGAGGAGGTGAGAGTATAAATAGATTTTGAGAAGGGGACTGGCGGGGGTGGGGGGTGGGGGAATTATGAAAGATGAGTTGACAGGGAAAAAGAAAAAAGACAAAGATGGAGAAATTGATAGACAGGATGAGTAGTGATCGATGCAGCGAAATGGAGAGTGATGGAGAGTGATGGAGCGAGCTATGCAAAGAGGTATATAGGTGTGGAATGGAGAAGAGCGAAGGCAAACATATACCTATATACATACATACATACATACATACATACATATATATATATATATATATATATATATATATATATATATATATATATATATATATATATATATATATATGTATATAAGGTTGAGGAGGGTATTGGATTTAACCAAACCCAAGAGGATACAGGTAATACCGAGTAAGTGCTACCTACACTTCAAGTACTGTTCTCTCCTTTTTTTCAGCGCATCACACTCTATACCACTTCATACAAAAACTATCCGCCTATGGATATAATAATAGATTCCTTTATTTTTTCTGTCTCCGATGAAAGGAAGTACTGGATCTTCCCAGAAACAGTTGTAAGACTCTATCCATAAAATACTTCTCCAACCTTACCATTGCTCTCTTTATCTTTTTATTTTTATATATTTACACACACACACACACACACACACACACACACACACACACACACACACACACATATATATATATATATGAACTTGCATCAAAATAGATGTATGGCGAAATGTGTGTGAACACACGCACAAACACACTCACACACATATAATAAAACGAATGGTTTACACCTGGTAGCTTACTGGTGAAGCACGGTCACTTTCAGAGTGATCGTTAGGTATATAACAAATGAAAGACAGAAGATGGAATATACGAGAATTTATTATCAATCGCGACAATTGTTTCGACACATCTAGCATCGATTCCTCTGGTTCGGGAGCATCCGGTGGTGCAGATGTTTCTCGTCGGCTGATAAATATATAAATAAATACAACTCGTTAAAATGACTGCTACGCAATGCAACCTTCCGTTTTGTAGAAAGAAAACCAGCCAGATGGAGGAAATATCTTCATTTATATGGAAGATCAAAAATAAAATCACAGATGGCAAAAAGAGAAACGAAAACGCAATCCAGCAAGAAAAGTATTGAAAATAACCGTTAACAGATCATCATCAGATATGGATGTTTAAACGCCCTCGAGCAAGCTACATTGCGCAAGTACACTCGCTCATACAAGCATCCGCAAAAAAGTAAGCATACGCACACGTGATGTTTGGTGCAATCATGATCACAAAGTGAGTTAGCTATCTACTTGGTGTTTATAAGAATGGGGAGGTTAAAAGTAAACTTAAGTTATCCATACCTTAAAGCAAATTAAATTAAGTTAACGGTTACTCAAAATTCATTCTCACCGCATTGTCCGAAAGCACATTTATATGCGTGTAGGCATCTCAAGAGTCTTACAGAAATTCTATTAATTATTTTCTCGTTAGTCCACAGAATAGACAGGGATTCCTCGGAGCAGAGACGGCATCTCCTGGAAATTATATTGTAACATACCTGTTATTGACAAACGAAACAATATGCACATGAACAAAAGACATATGCAAACCTGTATGTAAAATATAGATAATATCACCGGAAACAATATTTTTTAGGAAGAGTTTTAAACATAGGCAAACCTTTCTGGGACACCTTGTATATATATATATATATATATATATATATATATATATATATATATATATATATATACACGTAGATGTTGAATAACGAGAATGAGTGCTCAACACCACATTGGTGAATAAAATTTCTTTATTTGCGTATTAAGGCTACCATTGGTTTCATGTTAAGAAAAATATCTTAATATCTTAATTTTTTCCTAACATGAGACCAATAGTGTGTGTTTGTGAGTATAACATACATACATACATACATACATACATACATACATACATACATACACACATACATACATACATACATACATACATACATACATACATACATACATACATACGTCGCACTATCTCTACTGTCCCACACGAAGAATGCTACAAGTACTTAGGCATTGATGAAAATATATCATACGAAGATACTGTGAATAAAGAAAGAGTAGCCCAAGAATATTATACAAGATCTAGAAAAATACGGCATTCAGAACTGTCCCATAACAACAAGAAAGTATTCCACAATAGATTTGTAATACCAGTGCTGATTCCTACATTTGGGATAGTTGACTGTTCTGTAGAAGAAATCCACTCAATAGACGTAAAACCTGCAAGATACTGACAGCAGCCGGAGATCTCCACAGGAATAGTGATATCGATAGACTTTACTTAAGAAGAGATGAAGAAGGTAGAAGCTTGATATCAGTAAAGACAGCCTTCGAACATCGTATAGTCTTTCTCTGACACCATTTGCTAAACAACAGCAGCAAAATTAAATACATTAACTTAGTGTTGAATAGTGAAGCGAACAATATCCTACCTGCTGGCATCGAACTCTTCAGGAAGCGCTCTCTTCCTAATAAGCTCCCATACAACCCCAAGACAGCCGGACTAACATACCTCAAAGAAAACCGAGATGTAAAACGCTCATCATATCAAAAGAAGACCATGCATTGAAGAAGACAGTAATATTGACATGAAGTGTTACCTCTCTTGGACTCGTGACCGCTACATCACACCTCGAAGGCTATGCATTTGCAATCTAAGAACAGGTGCTAGCTACTAAATACTTAAACAATAGACACAGTGATTCCCTTGGAATTCCAAGAATCAAGTGTAAATATTGATTATGTCATGTTTCTGTGGAAGACATCATACATGTGATTAGCAGCTTCTCAAAAATGTCACCAAGGTACTACCTCCTTATGCAACATGATGCTGTCGCAAAAACAATATAAAATGCTATCCGGAAAAAGACTGTTCTGAAAGAAATATAGAAAATCTCCCAGTTGTTGAATATGTACTCAAACATCAACAGAAGAAATATCAGTGAAACAATCCCATCAAAACATCTGTCAAGCGTAAGCATAACAGGTCGGATATTGATGCTTGGGATTCACAAAAAAAGTATGTACTGTCATAAAGGTCAGCTGTCCTACTGATATGAATATCTCTTTGAAAATCTAAGACAAAAGAGAACAACTTTGGGCAACTGCTTTGAAACCTCCAGCTTCTATATCCAGATGACAAGTTTACCTTTATACCAATAATAACTGGTGCACTTGGTTTAGTGACCTGGCAGTCTGGATGAGCTTCGATTTTCAGAAAAAGAAATCAAACAATTCACACATTATAAATACAGTCTGTGAGTGGATCAGTAAAAATATGTAAATCTTTTCTCAAGTTTAAAACGTGATATTGTTTTTGTCATCTACATTCCAACGATGGAGTTTCGTATGTTTGTTAGAAACCAACTCCTTCCCAAGAGAAAGAATTTAAATAATTAAAAAAACAGAAGAGAACATAATACATATATAGAGGTAGATAAATGTGTGCATGCGTGCGTATCTATTTATGTATGCATACGCGCACACACACACATTCACATATTGATCGGAATCAAAACAAGAATTAAAGGAATGAGACAGAAATGAAGAGAATCAGAACCACGAAAATATAGAGATAAAGGGGGAATTGAAGGAGATGGAGACAAGGATACAAATAGAGATATATCGGAAGACTGAAAGTAGATAAGGAGGTATATAGTCAGAGAGGAGAAGACAGGGAGTTCCTGTAGAGGAGGTGGTATATGAATATATAAAGGGGGGAAAGAGGGAGGAGACAGAGAGACAGCGAGGAAAACAGTTTTGAAAGAGATATGAAGATATAAGGGGATAAAGAGATACAGATAGACAGATTATTTGAGATATAAAGAGAACTGAATCAAGTGATATAGAACGAGGTAGATATATGATAGATAAAGCAATAGATAGATTAGATAACTAGATATATATGTACTAGATATGCGGATAGAAAGATATATTGATGGATAGATTATTGTTTAGGTATATGCATAAGTAAGTAGATAGCTATATAAATATATATATGTGGATGTGTGTGTGTATAGATGGAAAGAGAAGGAGAGAGAGAGAGAGAGAGAGAGAGAGAGAGAGAGAGAGAGAGAGAGAGAGAGAGAGAGAGAGAAAGCGGGAAAGAGAAAGGGATAAATCGTGAGTAGTAGAGAGCAAGTAATAGAAATAATGCTATTAAAAGACATGGGAAATAAAGAAAAAGGAAAGGAAAAAGAGGTAAGAGTCATCGACAAAACACAAACCTACACACACACACACACACACACACACACACACACACACACTGACACACACACACATATACACACACACACACACACACATACAGAGATACACGCAAACAGATATAGAGACACACACAAACAGTTACAGACACACACACATATGTATACATGCACGTACACACACATGCAAATGTATGAGAAGAAATGTCGATGAAAAACGCTTCAGCGAAAATATGAACTAAAACCAGAAGGAAAAGTAGAAAGAAAGAGAGAAAGAAATAACGAAATGAAAACACATTAAGAGTATGTGAGAGAGAGAGGGGGAGAGATAAACAGAGAGAGAAGAGAGGGAAAGCGACTGAGAGAGAGAGAGGGGGAGAGAAAGAGAGAGAGAGGGGGGAGAGAAAGAGAGAGAGAGGGGGGAGAGAAAGAGAGAGAGAGGGGGGAGAGAAAGAGAGAGAGAGGGAGCGGATGAGAGAGAGAAAGTGAGCAGGAGAGAACGAGAAGGAGAGATTGAAAAATCATTCGTGTAAAAGGGTGAAAAAAGATTTATACAACAGTTATGGCACAATGAAATCTAAGAAATCAATTAGAAGAACGGTAGGGTGCCGTAGTTGTTTAGCACGCGATCAACTTTAATTTAGTAGGCCTCTTGATCAAACGTCTTTCTAGCCGTGACCATCTCATCATGTTTGTTTACCGAAGTAGTGTATCTAAAACCACATAATCTAATCTGTCTTTTCCACATTTTAAAAAATTTTAAATGAGGAGAAGGCGGATGAAATGAGAAGAAGAGAGAAAGGGTGATCAAAGTATGCGAAATATGTGAAGACAACATGGATCATTTTGTCTTCAGGATACATGAGGGCCTCCTCCTAGGGCCAATCAAGGAACAAAATGACCACCATGAGTCAAACCTTTGCCCAAGATGGTGCCTCATTTGATGGAGATTTGATTGTTATTTCAAGCCAATCGTGTGAACATGTAGATGATCTTCCCTTGAAGAGTTTGTCGTACTTTTCACCAAACATTAAATGCCGCATTTTTTATGACAACGAAAAATATGTATGCTTACAGATTTTTTCTACAACATCTTGTGATGGACCTGAAGACATCATCAATGATCTTTTTTATGTTACTGAATGCTTCGAATCTTCCAACGGTCATAAAGGTCACTCGTATTCATTATTCTTTTACTTGTTTCAGTCATTTGACTGCGGCCATGCTGGAGCACCGCCTTTAGTCGAGCAAATCGACCCCAGGATTTATTCTTTGTAAGCCTAGTACTTATTCTATCGGACGGTTTTTGCCGAACCGCTAAGTTACGGGGACGTAAACACACCAGCATCGGTTGTCAAGTGATGGTGGGGGGACAAACACAGACACACAAACACACATGCATATATATATATATATACATATAAACGACGGTCTTCTTTCAGTTTCCGTCTACCAAATCCACTCACAAGGCTTTGGTCGGCCCGAAGCTATAGTAAAAGACACTTGCCCAAGGTGCCACGCAGTGGGAAAGAACCCGGAACCATGTGGTTAGTAAGCAAGCTAGTTACCACACAGCCACTCCTATTGTTGGAAAACTAATAACATGTGGCATAAATATAGACAGGACATATATTTCGGGATGGTGATGTTTTCTTGCGAAATAAACACACGCACTATTTTTTTAATTCTTCACTCGTTTATTAATATTTTTATTTTATCCTGTGTCCATTGTCTGGAAATATTTCGTCACACACCTGTGATTTCTTCAGCGACTCTTCCTTTCCACGTGTCTCCTCCTGTTCTGTTTAGTCCATTTAGAACGGACTAAACAAAACAGGAGATGGAAGTATCGCTGAAGAGGTCACAGGTGTGTGATGAAAGATTTCCTGATAAGGGACACATGATAAAATAAGAACAATAATAAACGAGTGAAGAATGAATAAACTGTGCGTGTGTTTATTTGGCAAGAAAGAAATGACCATCCCGAAATATAACAATATCTTGCAAAACAAGTTCTTAAACGTATAGATAGAACATTTTAATGCAAACACGAGCAAAACATTTAATAAGGAGAAAAGCTCTTTTAATTTCCGACCGACAAAATGGCTGGAAGCGGCTATAAATGAAATATCTGCCCAGGAACCATTGAGCCATTGAGCAACAGAAAAATGAAAAAGCTCTTGGATCAGGTAAAATTGCAGAAAATTCTAAAAACTGATAAATACGTTGTTGCAAGAGCAATGTTGAGGATGTCTTATAATGTATTGAATATGAAAAAAGTTACTTGAAGATTGGAAGGCCCATCTAATAACTAGGATTTAAAAGGTTATCTCAAAGACAGTGGTGTTTGGAGATTTATAACCATGGACACCATATTACTGATAGTGTTTAGTTTGGTTATCGTGAATGTGATACAGATTAAAATATACAAAATGACTTGAGGCAATCGCGAGTTTGTAGTAACCAGATATTTTTGGTCACAATAAAATCTCAAATTCAGAAGGCCTTTGATAATGGGTTTTAAAGCTTTTGAGAAGACCTTTGACAGTATACATAGCTTCGCAGCTCTGTACTTATCGCATTACGATAGTTTTCTGTAACAGTAAGAAGAAAAGTTACCAGGAAAAGAGAAAAGATTTAGGGTTGCATGACTGAAAACGACACAGAAAGGAAGAGATTACAGCGAATCATATCGTTTTCACACGCCTATAAAATGATCTTAAATATGGTCATTTAACTGTTTCACCCTCATCTTTAGTGAATAACTAATTTGTCTAGTCCTAATAATTTGATATGAATCATTCTCGCAAGTCTACAGATTACTCGGTATGTGTAAACAAAATGTCTAATATGTCCACTGAATATTTATTTATGATTTGTCTCTTGACTGTGGCTGGCTTTATTGATGTTCATATTAATATCGCAACTTATTCCAACAAAGGTCTATGAAATAACCTAGCTTCTGTTTAGTGAAGCAATAGGATATGTTATTCTAACGATATGTGAAGTCTTTGGAAGAAATAGTCTTGAACGTACTAATGGCTAACAGTGTCCATTGTCATGGTTAACGACCATTTGGCAATAAAGATAAATTCTCTCATCCTTCACTACATCTTCATCAATATTAATACCAAGCTTTATTCTTGCTAATAAATTATCATGTGCACAGAGAACTGTGAGAATCAAAACCATGGTATAAGGGGACTTTGAGACACTGGAGTTTCGATCTGGTTGCATCTCTTCAGTGAAAGCTAACTCCTGATCAACGAAACTAGAGTAGTTATTCTTATTTTAGGATTTAGTAAATAAATTATTTGCTGATCCGATGATAAGTTACCATGCGCAGGTAGAACAGCGAGAATCAAAATGATCCTTTCTACTATTGGCACAAGGCTTGAAATTTTCGGGAAGATATTAGTCGATTACATCGGCCCCAGTGCTCAACTAGTACATATTATATCGATCCTGAAAGAATGAAAAGCAAAGTCGACTTCGCCGGAATTCGAATGCAAATCTGGAAGAAATGCCGCGAAGCATTTTGTCCGGCGTGCTAACAATTCGTCCAGCTTGCTCCTTTCAGCGAGAATCAAAATGATAATGTGCATAGTCAGTCTTAATATGTCCCGGACAACCAGAATGCGAATATGCTAGTCACTGTTGTAGTTCGTCTTTGGACATCCCTTTTTCCTTTCAGACAATTCATTCAGAGGTCTTTCA
>NC_142932.1:22501885-22511885 GCF_046866305.1 Octopus bimaculoides | reverse complement strand
TTCAATACCTAATTTTCTCTTCTCTAAACTTCCTCATCCATCTGTTAATAGTATCATTTCCGTAAGCATCGTAGCATTTTGTGTACATTAAACAGTTCACTCTCCACACTTGTGAAAAACTCAAGGACGGCACGTAGCGTCTTCCTCGAAGTCACTGTTTGCTTGCAATGAAGAAGAAAATGAAGAGTTACTATAAAGAAAGAGCCACCATACGAACAAATGCAATTTAAACGCTCTATACTAGCTAATAAAAAATTGCGCCCATTTTCACTGCTTTTGGTACAAACCTCGTATAATGAGAGAAATGTTGCTTCGGTATAAAATATTAATTAAATGTTCGTTTGAGCAAAACATACTCGTTACAATATTGCTTATGTAATCGAAAGCAAGTCCTACAGATAACATCCATAATATAGTGACGATGGTTTTCTTGACAGATGTATTATTTGTACAAAGTTATTAGCTTGAACAGATCCAATTAAACCTTCCCATTTTCTTTCAAGACATTAGGGTAGGATTTGAGCTGACTGTGATTTTTAACAAGTTGAGCGATCTTGCAGAGACTCGCTGTTCAGCTTGGGTTTCGTGATGATAACTACTACGACAAGAAGGTTAGAGTGTGTAAATTGGATAGTACCAAACATATTAATAGAATCTGGCAGTTCCAAACATGATGTTGGTAAGAAAAAAGTTATGTTGATTATCACAGATATATAGATTGACAGTTGTATTACTGATGGAAATAATACAAGTGATAATAAGTAAGAAAATCTGGGAATGAAACATAACTTCCAATTAGTTATTAGAATTGAGAAGCTGAGTCAAAGAGAGGCGAAAAATCTTTCAAAGGGACACGAAGCTAAAGGTTATTATTTACGTCGATGTTGCTTTGTTTTATACGAGCAGCTCGAAGACTAATCTAGAGACCTCAAGTAACAGCAATCTGGATATATTAATGTAGATGTTGTTTATAATTGGCACTGATATGTTGCTGAAAAAATGAGATCATAATCTGTAAGCTAAGATTCTGTCAAATTTGTGATATTTCAGTTTGAAAAAATTTTAAGAGAACCGGGTAATTTCATGTCAACAAAGCCCTTTTTTTAAAGATATAGGTAGTACCCACGAGAAGATTTTTTTGTAGTTATAATACTTCTAGATATTCTGGCATTTGGCCTTAATATTTAAGGGCGCTATTTAGCATTTTCCTTCTACATCCGATAAGGTTCTTCGTAGACGCCACATTTTTGAGACCTCTATTCCAAGATCCTTTAATAATAATAATAATAATAATAATAATAATAATAATAATAATAATAATAATAATAATAGAAGAAATTACTATTGTTATTAAGGCGGCGAGCAGGCAGAATCGTTAGTACATCGGAAAAAATTTCGTCAAACGATACGTTCTGAGATCAAATTCCACGGAGGTCGACTTTACGTTTCATCCTTCCGGGGTCGATAAATTAAGTAACAGTTGAGTACTGGGGTTGATGAAATTAACTATCCCCTCTCCCCAAATTTCAGGCCTTGTGCTTCCAGTAGAAAGGATTCTTCTACTTCTTCTTCTTCTTCTTCTTCTTCTTCTTCTTCTTCTTCTTCTTCTTCTTCTTCTTCTTCTTCTTCTTCTTCTTATTATTATTATTATTATTATTATTATTATTCAGGCGGCGAGTTGGCACGTCGGGAAAAATGCTTACCGGCATTTCGTCTGTCTTTCAAGGTCGATAAATTAAGTGCCAGTTGAGCGCTGGGGTTGATGTGATCAACAATCCCCCTCCCCACAAATTCCAGGACTTGTGCCTATAGTAAAAAGGATTATTATTATTATTATTATTATTATTATTATTATTATTATTATTATTATTATTATTAAATTCAAATTACGATGAACGGAAACAAACAACCGAAGTTTGCTTTAGAAGCGTTGAGATGTCTTAGAAAGTTAAAGAAGTGATTTTAAATTCCCTTATACACGTATATATATATATATTTATATATATATGTGTCTGTATATATATATATATATATATATATATATATATATAAACAATATATGAGTATATGCATATATATGTACATGTATGTACATACCTTCATCTACATGTACATATAGATACATAACTGGGTACATGACGCGGCAAAAGAACACCTATATATATATATATATATATATCTATATCTATATACATTCATATATACTCTCCTATATATATAGATAATACAAAATGGGACAAGAACGCAAAACATCCAGACAGTTGGGTGATACAACAAAGGGACAACAAAACATCCAGATAGACGATACAAAGAAAACAATAACAGGTCATTCGTAGTTTTCTTTCCTCAGTCTAGATCCAGATTATCTTTGCAATTTCGGCTGGTTATTATCGATATTGCTCCAATCTGGCCAGCCCCAAGGAAAAACTAAGCTAAGAGCATTAGATTCCTTGGAAGAAAGCAGCGAATGTATGCAAAAACAAGGACTGAAAAAAAACGAACAATGTTACACAGATACAATAATATAATAACAGGACATTACAAGAGATGTCTTTCGACACACACACACACACACACACACACACACACATACACATACACACGCACGCACACACAAACACACACACACACACAAACACACACACACATATATAAATATATATGTATATGCATGCATATATATATATATATATATATATATATATATATATATATATATATATGTATATATATATACGACGGGCTTCTTTCAGTTTCCGTCTACCAAATCCACTCACAAGGCTTTGGTTGGCCCGTGGCTATAGTAGAAGACACTTGCCGAAAGTGCCACGCAGTGGGACTGAACCTGGAACCATGTGGTTGGTAAGCAAGCTACTTACTACACAGCCGCTCCTGCGTATGTATATACATACATATAATCTCCTATATATATGTGTGTGTGTGTGTGCATACGCAATTGCATACGCAATTGCATACGCATATATCCACTGAGATGTCTTTATCTCTCTCTCTCTCTCTCTTTCTGTTTCTCCTCTCTGTCTCTCTGTCTCTCCCCCCTCTCTCTCTCTTTCTCTCTCTCTTTCTCTCTCCCTCGCTCGCTCTAGCTCCCATTCTCTTAACGTATAATTCACATGTTCTCAGTCGTTTTTTTCTTCCCGCAGCCTCTCTCTCTCTCGTGTTCTCTCTTTTTCTCTCTGTCTCCCTCCTTGTTTTCTAACACGTACATCTCTCTTTACAACTTAGTACTTATCTGACTCGGCTCTATCTCATGTCTCATCGCAAAATCCTAATCCTATTTCACACACTTTCTTCCCTCTTTCTCTCTAAATCTGTGATTTCATTTCGTCACTCATTCTTCTGTAACTAGTAATGATCACGTGTGTGTATACATACGTTCATACATACATACATACATACATACATACATACAAACATACATACATATATACATACATATATATACCTACATATATACATGCATATATATACATATATATATATATGTAAATATATATGTGCGGGTGTATGTATACATATTTATGTAGGTATATTAAAATATATATTTGTATATATGCATGAATGTATATATATACACACAAACACACATACAAACACAAATATATATAGACATGCACACACATACACTTACACGGAAAAAACACAGACACAGATGTACTCACACACACACACATATATATATATATACATACATACATATAAATGTGTCTCTGTGTGTGTGTGTGTGTGTGTGTGTGTGTGTGTGTGTGTGTGTGCACCGCACTGCTAGACAAGCATCGCCACTGACCGAGGGACATTCTCAGCAATACTGACCTTGAACAAGGACACTATCCTACCCGACCACTCACATGTTTTACAAGAGACCAGCGACAAATCAATGGCATTAATCGATCTGCTTTTATTACAAGTTCTCTATTGATTTATGACTGTTGGTATACCTTGGTCTATCTACGTACATGCGACTGCAGCAATTTTCACATCAGAGATGTATTTTTTCTAAAATTATATTTCTTTAATAACAAACTGTAGCTAATGTACAATATATATATATATACACATATAATACTTATCTATCTGTCTGTCTATCTGTCTGCCTGTCAGTCTCTCTCTCTCTCTCTCTCTCTCTCTCTCTCTCTCTCTCTCTGTATATATATATATATATATATATATATATATATATATATATATATATATATATATATATATTTATAAATATATATATATATGTATATATGCATGTATGTGTGTGTGTATGTGTGTGAGCGCGCGCGAGTGTGTGTATGCATATATATATATATATATATATATATATATATATATATATATATATATATATATATATATATGAATGCACAGATATAATCCGATAGACAAACGTACACACCCACGAGGGGAATGCCAAAATTTATTTTGAATTGAATACGGTCCCTTTCAATGTGATCCTAAGCCCCTTAACTACTTTTACATTAGACAGTATACTACATATGAGAGAGAAAGAGAGAGAGGGAGAGAGAGGGGGAAAGAGAGAGAGTGTTTGTGTGTGTGTGTGTGTGTGTGTGTGTGTGTGTGTGTGTGTGTGTGCGCGTGTGTGTGTCTGCGTGAGACTCAGAATATTTCTATTAACTCCCTTGTATATATTTACATTTATCGTTGATATTCATAGATATTCGCGTATTCTTAAGGCTGCGATATGTAGGGAAGTATTATATCTGCCTGTCTTTATCTACATCAAGAAATAAGAGATATAAAGATACTTTCTAGTTATCTTCACATGTGTGTGTATGTGTGTGTGCGTGCATTCGTGTTTGTGTGTGTATGTGTGTGTGTCTGTGCGTGTGTGTGGGGGGGATGTATAGATGTCCATATATGCTATAATATATACACGTGAACATTGTGTACACTATTAGAGGATAGATAATTTTATAATATAGTTTTACGCACAACAATGTCTGCATATATACTTATGTATAAACATATATATATGTGCGTATGTATGTATATGTGCATTTATATTTACACACGCACACATGTGCATACACACATACAGACATGAATACGCACACACATGCATATATATATATATATATATATATATATATATATATATATATATATATATATATATATATATATATGCTACTAAATATCTAAACGCCTCAACTCTAGCAGCGCATTTTGAATTCATTTCCTATATTTGTATAGCAGATATTATGTGGATTTGCGCGCGTGCGTGTGTATTTGAATACAGTGACTGCTTCGTGCGCTTGGCCGTACTACGACGGTGGGCTGAGAAGTTCATAGGCTGACTATGAAAGAGTGACGGTAGAGCGGTGAATTCTTGCGTGTATTAATATCACCTTCTCCTGTTAATAACTGCATTGTTTCTTTCCAGGTAAACTAACATCTGACGCTTCAAAGAAGACTTCGAAGTAACTTGAAGCGACAAAATTTGGGATCGTGGTATTATCAAGTACCTTTAGAAAAAGGTTTTACTTTCCCCCACAAGGAAATTCATGCAAACTTGCTTGCTATTTTAGTGGATGACGCTCCAGCTTTATCAACAGTGCAAAAGTGGACAGCAGAACTTTCCTGGGAGCAGAAAGACTTGAAGATCCAACGCTTGGAGGTCCTGCAACTGCCACTACCAAGGAAAATATTGATCAAGGTGGGTGGGCGGGGATGTCTGTATTGAAATATAAACCTCATTTGGTCACATTCTTTGAGAGTAGCTTGATTAACCTTGCTTAATTTACATATCACTGACCTGTAATGTCAACCGCTAAGCATGTTACTGTGTTTAGTTCAACAGCAGCTGGCGAAGTGAATAGTCCTCGACTGTAGATTTATCACGGAGCAATTTTTAGTAAATATTATTTGTTTTATTTCATAACAAAAAACTATATAAATTAATAAAGGACTGAACCAGTGCGTGTGTTTATTACCGGCATAATGCCTCTCCCAAGGTTTAATTGTATTTCTTTCAACACACGTATCCACATCAAGAATCTTGCACACGAAATACACATACGAGATAATATATACATTGTTTGTCGTTTATTAAATTTATATAGTCATATGTTCAGATTAGCGATTACTTTTTGACTGGCTGTATGCTTTAAGAGATTAAATATCTCGCTGAGATGTAGGAAGATAAATTCTAGTGCATGAGTGCCTATAGAATACATATTTATATTTTTACTTTACTTAGAGCTTCGCTCTCTATGGCTCATAGACCATCGACGACTTTCGTTGTTCTCGATTCAATGCTATTGTTTCGTCCTCCAGGTCTTAGTTTTGAATTGACATCGATACTTTTATAGGGTATCCGTTTTTTTTTTCTCCTAGGTAAGGTTAATAATCCTATGCAGACCCATTTTTGGCTCTTTGAAATGAAAGTCCATATTAATTTGCTCTCGGTCCTTTAACTCGTGCAGCATGGGAAGCCCTACTAAAAACTTGGGCTCCGCTGGCATAGATCTCAGGGTCAGTGAGGCACACAAACCGCCACACTGCAATAAGAACTGGACATTGTGGTGGATATACATACACACACATACACACAAACACATATATATACATATGCGTGCACAACGTATAAATTTATATGTGTGTGTTGTACACATACACTTGTATATATCCATACATATGCACATAAATGTACGTGTATACAGAAGACTCTGTAGTTATATATGAATATATTATACATATCTTTTATCGTTTAATTATTTCAACCATATGACTGGGAAGCAAGCTTCTTACCACACGGCCACTTTATATATATACATACATACACACATACATGTGTGTGTGTGTGTGTGTGTGTGTGTGTACCTTTCTCACACACGTAGATAAATTTCCATGCATAGACATTCTACATCAATATATGACTAAAAGTTTGCATTGGTGCTTTGATGTTTCTATATTCATACAAACGCATACATAATGCATCTCGGTTATCATTTTGGTTCTCTTCCTATTTCTGTCTATCTGTCTCACTCTCTCTCTCACTCACTGACTCCCTCTCAAACTCTCTCTCTCTCTCTCTCTCTCTCTCTCTCTCTCTCTCTCTCACTCTCACTTTCTAATATCTTCTATTGCTTTTTTCTTCTTTTCCTCTCTTTTCTCTCTCTTCGCTCTGTTATACACATGGACGCACACATCTGCTCTCTCTCTGAACATGTGGGTGTGTTTGATATCTGCACTTACTGTGTACTCTCCCTGAAGAGATATGTCGTATTGATGTATCTATAATTTTCTTGGAAGATTATATCACCACCCGTATATTTTTGTAATTGTTTTATCATTCTCCCCTCATCCTCATTATTATTATTATTATTATTATTATTATTATTATTATTATTATTATTATTATTATTATTATTATTATATGAGAAAGAAAAGAAGACCGACCTCAGATCAAGCTACTTTCTTCCTCATATTACAATGTTAATTAAAATTTATTCACACTATTATTATTATTATTATTATTATTATTATAATTATTATTATTATTATTATTATTCGCTAGCTGGCAAAATCGTTTGCATGCTGGGCAAAATGCTTCGTTATATTTCGTTCGTCTCCGCCTTCTGAGTTCGAATTCCGCCAAAGTCGCCTTTGCCTATCATACTTTCGGGGTTGATAAAGTAAGTACCAATTGTACACTAGGGTCGATGTTATCGATTAGTCTTCCCTTCCCCAAAATTTCAGTCTTTATGCCTATAACATAGGTCCGCGAAATGAAACTTTTTGAAGATTGTTTGATAATTCTATGCTACTTTATATATATATTTGTGGTGCTAATTTGAAATATCAAAAAGGCTCTTTCCCACAAAGTTTTGTCACAACTTAATGATGAATTATACCATAATTTCTAGGTAAATCTACATATGGTAGGACAAAATGAAAGTAATAAAAATTAATTTGGTTCTTTCTTTAGCAAAATAAAATGGCACAAATGCAACTGAAAGATGAGAAAATAGATTTTTATAAGGGTTCCATTAGTTTTTTTATGTTCAACACCTCAAAATCTCTTCTTTTTCATTTGGAAACGACGCCTGGAAACGTTTCTTTTGTGAGCATTTAATAGACATTTACGATGCAACATCCAGTAGAGGTAGGTCATTTCTTTGGCATCTTCTTTCCATATCCTTTATGTCTTGATGACACCTCCCCCTGCTCCTCATTGATATCTCCCAGATTTTCCAGAAAGAAATCTAAATAGCTTTGTAGGAAATTAACTTTCTTTAATACTCATTTTACATTCTAAGGACTCAAAATGTTCCAGTATTCTTCCCATTATGTCATTGTAATTTGGATCCACCTGGTTACCCAAGAAGTTCACCGCATCTTTAAAACTAATACATGCATGTTTTTCAGAATCACTAAGAGAGTTTCCAAAATTTCCATCCTTGACGAGTTTCCTAATATCAAGTCTTACAAATACAACATTTTCAACCTTGGTATCTGGTAGAGTAAGAAACTTGCTACGCAAATACATGTAGCTCGCTCCAACCTGTGGCAAAACTATTGTAAATTGTTTAATGAGGCCAAGTTTTTTTTTTTATGAAGAGGAGGCAAAAAGAACCCTTTTCGGATCAACCAAAATTTCTCGAAGGATATTTCCCTGGTATAAAAGTATACAAACTTGAGCATTCTATTTTAAGCCAATTGAGGTTCCTGGCTCTACTGTCCCATTCATCCAAGAAACAGGGAAACTTGTGTAGCTTGACTGTTGTCCAAGCAACATGCAATTGTGATCTTTGAATTTTATCATGTGAAAGAGTGACACCAAATTTTCATGTTCCCTTCATGATCACTTGCTTTTCATCGTCATTGCTGTTTATAACTTCTGACTCAAAATTCAAGTTTATATTTTCAAGGTTTCCTTGCAGTGATGGGCCCAGAACATTTAGTTCATGGACAACAGCTCACAATTCAGATGAGAGATTTGGATAAATAATGTTTTTCCTGTTTTTGAATTGTGTCCCTACATCTTACATGAGCAAAAGTAGCAGTCATCACTGATTTTTAGGCTCACTCCATATCACTGAACTCCCATAACGAAAATACCTCTTTGTACATTTTGTCCATTGTCTTAGTTCTCCAAAACAAATTGAGCAGGCCTTATGAGGAGTTCAATTCTTATCGTGGTCTCCTAACTTCACACCAAAGTAGAGATAGTAAGATATTCGGTAATGTTTCTCTGGCGTTTCTTAGTCATAAGTTCGCCCCAAATGCAGCAAAAGTTATCCGGACTTGTTTCATATCTTCGAGAAGACACCCTTGCTTCAAATGATACGGAAGACTGTGAAAAAAAAGGGAAATGGAACAGTTTTTTAACAGCGTGCATTTGATGTACCATCTAAATGTATACATAACATCATTAAAGATGCATTCTAATAGTAACATATGATACAATAAAACAAAATATGTAGCATATATACATTGAAAAAGGCATGAGGAAAAAACTGGAATAAAAGATACGTTTTAACCTAAGCAGCATGACCTTGTAAAGCGCATCATTTTCTCCTCACTATTTGCGGATGACTGAAGCACCAGTGATGCAAGCATCGCTCCGACTAGCTGAAGCGCTCTAAACATTGACAGATGCTTATTTTTCAAAATTACACCCATTAGTTATACTGTTGTAGCCTATCTAATTGTAGCACTTAATAGTAATAAGAAGAGACAGTAGTCAAATTCGGGCATAATAGTAAAAAATACAATGATCGATTTTGTGAAGAAATTGTACGTGATAGGATAATTTCTTTGTAATTTTTTAAATAAGCAGGTAAAAATCAATTAATTTCACCTATAGTGCTGTTGTTGTTGTTGTTCTTGCTTCTGCCGTTGTTGTTATTAATTATGTTGTTGTTCTTGTTGTTGTATCACGTTGACTAGACTGATTCTAGTTTGATCAGCGAAGTTAAACAACGTTCTTTCTAGTTAATGTCTTGATAGATTGACGATTGTGAACTTA
>NC_142932.1:22484385-22496885 GCF_046866305.1 Octopus bimaculoides | reverse complement strand
GGACGAATACAATGTAGAGCTTTTCTTTTTGGGAGGGGGAAAGAAGAAAAAAAAAAGAAAAAAAGTAGGGGTGGGTGTCGATCAAAAGGGATCGTAGGAAGGAAAAAGGGGGGAGTTCGATCAAAAGGGACCGAGAGAGAGAAAAAAAAAAAAATAAATGTATGAATGTATGCATGTGTATATGTATGTTCGTATGTATGTATGTATGCATGTATGTATGTATGTATGTATGTATGTATGTATGTATCTATCTATCTATCTATCTATCTTTAGGCCCATCACTCTGCTCAATGCAGACTTGAAAATTTTGGCCAAGGTGTTAGCCAAGCGGTTGGCGCTTGTCATCGAGAAACTGATCGGCAAGGCGCAAACGTGCGCGGTGCCGGGCAGGAGCATCCATGACAACCTCCATCTGATGCGCTACATCATAGAGAGGGTAGTTAAGGAACCTGGCATGGGTGGGGCCCTGATCAATTTAGATCAATCGAAAGCTTTCGATAGGGTAGACCATCAATACTTGGAGGCTGTCCTCATAGCAGCTGGCTTCGGTCCCATTTTCCGCGGCTGGATGGCTGCCTTGTACAGAGGCATCCGTTCGGTAGTTCGCGTCAATGGGCATCTATCAAGACCCTTCGACATTGCACGTTCGGTCCGTCAGGGATGCCCCCTCTCGTCACTTCTGTACGTGTTGACTCTCGAGCCACTACTGCGGAAGCTGGCGACGCTGAGGGGCATCCCGCGAGAGTTGGGATGCGGGACGAGCGTGTCGGCATACGCGGACGACGTCACCGTCATAGTGTCTAGCCAAAAGCACATCGAGCTTGTCGGCGAGACACTGAGAGAATACGAAGCGGTAACGGGAGCGAAAATCAACCGGGATAAGTCAGTGGGCTTGCGGCTCGGCACCTGGAGAAGCAACCCTATGCCGTCAAGTAGCGCCTCCGTCGTGGGACGTTGGACTGACGGTCCGGTTGAGATGCTCGGGGTCTGGTTTGGTCCAGACCTCCAAACGGAGAAGAACTGGGACGAGATAACGAGAAGGGTGGCCGCTCTAGCCCGGCAATGGGCCGAGAGGAAGCTTTCCCTGAAAGGTCGGGCGGAGGTGGCGAACACGTACATCGCGTCCGTCATCTACTACCGCCTGACCGTCGTTCCTTGTCCCGACCCTACCATCACCAAACTGGAGCGCATCCTCTTCCGCTTCTTGTGGAAAGGAAGCGTTCCGATGGTTAGGCGATCCGTTTGCTGCCAACACCCGTTAAAAGGAGGACTGGGCATGCCGTGGTTGATGATGCGCAGACACGCGCTGAGACTGCGACATCTCCGGCTCTACGTAGACAGCGGTGAACAGGTGTGGTCACCGTTTGTGCGGCGCGCTTTCCCGCAGCTCGTCTCCATGACCGAACTGCAGTCATGGATCAAGAAGGGGCCGAGGAAGGGCGAATGGCACCGCGAGTGTCGCGCTGCTCTTCGGCAACTCCAACAACCCGGGTCAACCTTGAGCGACTGCATCACAACTAACGCATTCTATAGTGGATTAGTGGAGGGAAGGTACGACGACGATCTCGGGGCGAACCTGGGCGTCGACGAGGAATACCTGACCCGCCTGTTTAAGACGACCTTCGGGCCGGGACCTATGGACAACTTCCAGAGATCCCTGGCCTGGCAGTGCTATCGAGAAGCACTACCCGTTCGGGATAAGCTCTACAGGCATGGCTCGAGAAACACGGGGCCGACCTGTCCGAGATGCCGGCAGAGCGACGAAACCGTTCTGCACGCACTCGTACAGTGTCCCACCATTTCCGAGCTGTGGGCTTACGTCGAACAACTGCTATCGCATGTGGGACGAGTCGGTCTATCAGCCGAGTCTATCGTGAATATTGTCGCGCCTCCTTCCTTTAAACGGGAAGGAAGAGCTATTTTCATCGTACTTGTGGCTATGGCGAAAGAATGTGTATGGTGGACGCGTCTGAAAGGTCTAGAGACAAAGACTTTCCTCTCTGGGCAATCTCTCATCAACTTCTTCAAGTATCACCTGAAGAGGAAGTTGAGAGTAGAAAGGGAAGTCTTGTCTAGTGAATGCTTCAAAAAAAGATGGGTGAATGTAGCAAGGATGGCACGTGTGAACGACGGAGCCATCTTGAGCATAACCCTATGAACAAGAAAAAAAATAAAACAAAAAGGCAAAAGAGAGTCACTTACTGTTATAGTTTCTTCAATGAGAATATTGACCAAGGTTACCGTGGTCTTTTCCGTAGGCTTTTCCTTCCACGGCTAAACCTAAACTGTCCTCCCCTCTTTTTACACGAGAACATTACTGTGTGATACATGATCCCTATTGATCGGCCTTTCCTTTTCTTTTTTTTTCGATCCCTTTTGATCGAACTGCCCCTTTTTCCCTTCCTACGATCCCTTTTGATCGACACCACCAATTTTTTTTTTTTTTTTTTTTTTTCCTTCCTTCCCCCTCCCAAAAAGAAAAGCTCTACATTGTATTTGTCCCATCTTCGTTGAGCCCTGTGTGGCTAATAAAAGAAATGTATCTATCTATCTATCTATCTATCTATCTATCTATCTATCTATCTATCTATCTATATATATATATATATATATATATATATATATATATATATATATATATATATATATATATGCGTGTGTGTGTGTAAGTGTGTGTGTGTGTGTGTAGTTGTGTGTGTACACAGCACAGCACATACATACTCAGATACACAGATGAAAAAATATATATATATACATACACATATATGTGTGCGTGCATGTGTGTACATACACAAGCACGTACATATGCATATACACATGCACACATATGAAAATATATACATATGTGTGTGTGAATATGCATTATTATTATTATTATTATTATTATTATTATTATTATTATTATTATTGTTGTTGTTGTTGCTGTTGTTGTTGTTGTTGTTGTTGTTGTTGTTGTTGTTATTCGTATACATACAACAGATTAGACTGTTGGAAAAGGAAAAATTCTAACATCAGGCTAAAATAGGAAGCGAATGAGGAGATTTGTGAGTCTTTTACTCCCCAGTCTCCTATCAGCTAGACTCACCCTAACCAGGTATGCATCCAAGATGGCGTTCGAGTCACCCACTAACATTGAAGAGTTTGACGATTTCCCAAGGAAAACCTCCAAACGTCTGAAGAAATCTGGCTGCCCCGTCCCTGTGGGGGCATAAACAGCGACTAGTGTAAAGGCACCACTTTCACTATCGCACACGTCCACAATTTGTGTGGCAATTTACATAAAAGCTGAGGTGAAAGAAATCGAAATGACGGTGTAATGCGATAGAAGTGTACATAGTGTACAAAGTATGTGAAAGTAAGAATGATACAAACCTCGTAATACAAGAGAAACTCCAACTAGAGCCAAACAAGGAACCCCATAGAACCAGGATTACCCTGACTACCAAAGCTACGAGCTCTCTCCCAACTG
This sequence comes from Octopus bimaculoides, assembly GCF_046866305.1. NCBI lineage: Eukaryota > Metazoa > Mollusca > Cephalopoda > Octopoda > Octopodidae > Octopus > Octopus bimaculoides. Next base: position 22,493,416 of record NC_142932.1, on the reverse strand, counting down.
CTGCTCTACAATCTACAGGCGCATACTTGGAGTAGAGTCATTCACTGTAACCGTTTTTGCAACAGCTAGCCATCTTTTCACATATTCTCTGGGAAACAACACTTCCCTCTCAACCTTTACTTTCCTTTCCAAGTGAAACTACAAGATGTCGATGAGGGCTTGTGTGGTGGACAAGACTGAAAGGATTGATCCTTTCAGTCTTGTCCACCACACAACCTCTTTCATCATAGCCACTTGACAGAGGAACGCCTCCTGTCCTGCCTTGCTAAAGGCGGGTGGTGGTCGACCTTCACGATGAATTTAGGCGGTAGTTTGTTCCACATACGATAACAGCTGTTCAACCTAGCTCCACAAGAGGGCAATACTCGTACATTGCACGAGTGCGTACAGGACAGTTCGCCTAACAGCGTTTCCATGCCTGTAGAGTTTATTTCGAATCGATAAAGCTCCTCGGTAGCATTGCTGGACCAGGGATTTCTAGAAGTTATCCACAATAGTACTGGGCCCGAAAGTCCTCCGAAATAGACCACCTAGTTCATCCTTATCGACGCCCATTTTCCTTACACACCACTAAACTTCTATACATTTCTAACGTAGAAGTTTCCAGTGAGTACTTGATGGCTTTCCAGATGCCTGATACCTAATCTTGGTCCTTCTTTAACCCAGGATTGCAGTTCCGTCAAAATGATGAGCTGCGGAAAGGCGTGTCTTACAAATCAAGACCACACTGGCTCATTGTTCAGGAAAATCTGCAAGTAGTATGGCTACAGCGCGTATCCGCGCACTAGCAGCTATGGCATGCGAAACCTACCTTCCAGAGGGCGCTAGCAACGAATGAACCGCTGGACCAGTGGAACAGTGAGCGAATAAGTAAACGCTCCAGTGTAACTAAACGTGTACTGGGGCAAGTACGACGGTCAGGCAGTAAGGAATAAGGGAGGTGATGTAAGCTGGTGAGCTGGCAGAGTGGTTACAGCGTTCGACGAAATGCTTAGCGGTATTTCTTTTGGCTTTACTGTCTGAGTTCAAATTCCGCCGAGGTCTTATTACAACATAAGTACCAGTTAAGCATTTGGGTCGATTTACTTGACCATTGTGCCTATAGTAGAAAGTATTCTTTATTATTATTATTATTATTATTATTATTATTATTATTATTATTATTATTATTATTATTATTATTATTATTATTATTATTATTATTATTATTATTATTATTATTAAGGCGGCGATCTGGCAGAATCATTAGGACGCTGTGCGAAGTTATTAACGGCATGTACAAAATAATATACATGATGACACTTCCAATCAGCAATCAGTTAAGATCAGAAGCCATGAGAGCCACTGCCTGGTTATTATTATTATTATTATTATTTTATGTTTGACTTTTGTTTTGCATTTGTACAAGTTGGATCCAAGTCTCACCCAGAGACCTCAAGAGACAACAAGTTAGAAGTTCATGTAGGTGTTATGCCTAGGGTACCATATATTTGGATTTGTACAGTTTTGTTCAAGTGAATGTTTAAGAAACCATAAGAAAATTATGTTTGCTTTAAAATTTGAGATCACATAGACAGTATTTTACGTAGGATATGGGCAGTTCCCATGAGCACTATCTTTTGGACTTCAGCCATTTTGGGGTTTCCTGGTATCTGAGCTAGGTAGTAATCAGCCCGTTTCGCTGTCATTCCCAGGGCACCTATGACAATAGGTATTGTTTTCGTCTTCAGATTCCACATTTTGCTAATTTCTATTTCAAGATCTTTATATTTGCTCAGTTTATTATTATTATTATTATTATTATTATTATTATTATTATTATTATTATATATATATATATATATATATATATATATATATATATATATATATATATATATATATATATATATATATATATATATATATATATATATATATATAAAGTGTCTGCTTAATTGGTGTATTTCATTAATTTGCTATGTATAGGGAGAAAAAGCACAAAAACAAAGAAACTATTCAATTTTGGTGTTCAGCCATTAGCTGATTTAATCCATAATGCCATGATGACGGAAACTGAATACTGAGAAAATATTTAACTGAATCGATTACTCTTGAAAGCGACATCTATTATAAATTCGTGTCTTGGGTTAGCTTTCGGTTCGAAAGATAACTAACGTAAATAGCCTCATAGATGGCAATAGTATTCTCCCCACCCTCTCTCTCTCTCTCTCTCTCTCTCTCTCTCTCTCTCTCTCTCTCTTCTTTTCTTTCTCTCTCTCTCTTCCATATGCAAAAGCATCTATCAAACTTTCTACCTGTCGCTCTCTCTTTCGCTTCTTGCTTTCTATTTTTTTTTACCGTCGTAACTTTCTTTAGTTTTCAGCCATCTTCTTTTTTCTCAGCTGTTCCTGAAAGCAAGATGTAATTGCATGTGTATAGTATATAATTAAGCAACCGTGCATGTATGTATGCATATTGTTATGTATATCTATAATCAGTGCAAATAACGAGAAAATATAATGAAGGAAGAGAACTAACAATGTTTTCTGAGGAGATATAAGCGTTTGTCAACGCTTTTGGCAGAATTGAAATAACGACCTTTTGGCAGAATTGAAATAACGACCTTTTGGCAGAATTGAAATGACGTAGGTATGTGTATATATATACATACAGGAAGTGAAAAAGGGACGAGACAGGTAATCTCGTTTACTTCCTGTTAAAAAGGAGAAGTCAGAATACAGCAGGGACATTGCGTGGATAGTACAAAATACGAGAGGGAGCTGCATACGGATCGGACCGTTCACCACCTACCTTTGAATAATCGAGGACTAGACATGAAATTCTTTGTGTATTATACCTGTTGTTACATAATTTCAATCTTTGAATATTAATTCCCTGTTTGTACAATTTCTGTTGGTTCTGAACAGAAGTTTACCCCTTTTATACATAAGAAATTGCCTGATCGTAACAATATGTATGTATGTATGTATGTATGTATGTATGTATGTATGTATGTATGTATGTATGTATGCATACATGTATCTATATATGTTCTCTTACTCTTTTTAACTTTGAATATATTTTCACTTGCCACATACTTGTGAAGGAAAGAGTCTTGATTTAACCATCGTCCGGTTTGGATCGGCCCGAGGCTATAGTAGAAGATACTTGCCCAAGGTTCCACGCTGTGGACTGAGCCCAGAAACATACACTCGGGAAGTAATATATATATATAATTTACTTTCTTGTTAAAGTAAAATCAACAAATAAATACTCCATTTGGTGAGTGATAAACATTGTTTAATGTACATGGTATAAATTATGAATTACTAATAGAAGAAACATGGTTAGCGTAGCTGTGTCTGAAGAACAACACCACGCCTCATACAATCGAGGGGGAAATCGTAGAAAAATCCATACCATATGTTAATGGATAAAAATTGCAATTTGTGCGAAACCGAAAGATCGTATTTCCTTTATAGATCCAAGACTTCCACCACATTGCTGAATTTTAGAACAGAAATTTTCAGCAAATGGAAACACCTGGACAAGTTTCTATTGGTGAATTAGAGAATACCACACTCTCCGGATTGAGCAGCTGTATGGGAAACTTTCGACTCATTCCGTTGGATTCTACACCATCTAGCCACACGGCTCTACAGTTAAAAGGGGCGTAGCTCTAATTCCCCTTTTCTCTTTTTCTTACTTTTCCGTTTTTTTTTTTTTCACCATTCCACTTTTTGAGCTCACCTTCATCTCGTTTTTTTTTTCTTAGGATTTCTCAAGTTCTATTGTCCTGATTTCTAACTTGTATAGACCATGTGCCCAGAGTCTGCAGATTACTTGGAGACACTAGGTGTATTTTAAAAACTACCTAGATGATATCTTCAATGTATGAAACTACTAGTAGCTCATGATTATATATTGTATACATTAAACAATGTGTGTGTGTGTACCATAGCCATTAGAAAATATTTCCGCGAGCTATATGTTTATAAATAGAGCTGAATGTAGTGATACAATGGAGTTTCAGTTCCATTGTGTCTCATAAAGTATGCTGCTCAGTCATCTCCGCATTTTGATCATTCATTGTTAAACTCTCCTTTCTTCAAAGCTTCTCTGATTCACTTCCTTTTCTAATTCTGCTTATATTTTTCCATTTCTTTACCCATCTTTTTTTTTGTCTGTCATAAAATACGATTTCTCAAACATAATTGTAAGCTGGTTATACAATTTGATGGCTATTCACAAAATATCTCTCGTCTATTCTAGGCATTTATTACTGAACAAGGCAAATATCATTGTCATTTATTCTAACATCATGTGCCATTCTGTAGCACTTATTTAAGCGCTATCCCAAAGCTTGGATTTCTCTTGCATCAATGAGGAGACAATGTATCGAAGACCGTAAAGCAGTTATAAGAATAGGTTCTAATTCCAGATGGACCATTTCATTTTACTTACACGCTCGGACAAATATTTCTGATTTTCCTTAATTTTCCCTTAACTCTGAAGACAAAATATTTCATAGTAATACAATGATCCAGGAAGACTTATGGGATAGTTTTACTTGAACTCTTTTTATATGATTAATACATATTTCATTTAGATTAACGTTCACTGTTGATGTTATTATCACAGTTGTTGTTGCTGTTGTTGCTGTTGAATCAACGAAATTGGAACTTGAACCGCCAAAGATTGTACTTGAACCAATGGAGATGGTATTTAAATCAATGAAACTAACACTTGAATCAACGAAGCTGGTTCTTGACTCAGTGAAGTATGTACTTGGGCCACCAAATCTGATATATGGAACAACGAAACAGCTACTTGAGTCAACAAAACTAATGTTTGAACCAATGAAGTTAATACGAGAACAAACAAAGCTAATTTTTGAAACTATCGAACTAGTTTGTATTTTTGTTAACCAAAGGAATTAATGCTTGAACAACAGAAGCAGGTATTTTAAAATATCTGTTAGTCAATGAAATTAATACATAAAGCAACAAGATTAGAACATTGATCAACTACTATAGTATTTGAATCTACGAAACTCGACCTTGAACTAACAAAGCTAAAACTAAAGACAAACAGATACATTACTAAGCTAATGAATTGAAAACTAACCAAAGCCCCAGAACTATACACACATGCGCTCACACACACATAAGGAAACGAATAGTGAGTGCCCATAAGCGACAGAAACATTTAGAAATAACTTTAACTCTTCAATTTCTTCAATAAATAAAGATACAGCGGAAGTAGCAAGAAGCTATGGACGCAGAATTGGCTCTCTGGTAAGAAGCTTGCTTCCACCCACACTGTTTCTGGTTCAGTCCCACTGTGCAGCAACTTAGGAGAGTGTATTTTACCAGAGCTTCCTGCCGATTTAATGTCTTGTGACTAGATGTGTGTGTGTGTGCGCAAGCGTGTGTGTGCGTGTTTGTGTGTGTGTGTGTGGGGGGGGGGGAATATGTGTGCATACAAGTGAAAGACTTTGACTTCCCTACCACATCACTTGGCAGCCTGTCTTGGTTTCTTGTCCCTGTAACTTAACGGTTCTCGGGGAAGAACCGATAGATTAAGTCCTAGGCATACAAAGAGCATTGGGGTCGACTTGTTCCTCAAGGCGGTGCCCCAGCATAGCTGTAGTCCGATGACTGAGACAAGTAAAAAATAAAAGTTGTAATAGTCACTGCTGAAAAGGTTGCTCAATTTGGAATTGACCTGGGGTTAAACAACAACAAAAACAAAAATACCAGCAAACGATAAACAAAAACACCAACAAAAGAGAAAACAACAACAAAAAATAGTACTTTAACCAATTTCAACTAAAAGAAAAAGTATTTTATGCATTTTTTTCTAAAATCCTCAAACAGAGAGCATGTGTCTTTCATTTTATATTTAATAATCTACCATTGTTGGAAAGAAACGGAATAAAAGGAAAACAGATGGCTTTGAATAAAACTACAAGCTATCTATAGTTTATAGATTACTGTGTCTGATAGAGACAGCCAAAATATGGACTAACAAAAGTCGAGTAATGAGTGATGTTTACAAAATAACTATTCTTAAAAGCTATGTTGAAGACAGTTATGCGATATATTTTGTGTGCATTTCGTCTTAACAATTCTCTGTACGGTATAATGTTACAGTTGCTATTTTTTCATATTGTTTTTCATAAACAGACAAAAGAACGCATGGCTAAGCGTATGGACACACACACATGTAAGCATGTACGTATGTATTTGTACATACCTTCACATTTATATATACATATATATAGAGGCACACATACACACATTATATATAACAACAGACACATATAAATATAAATATATATTTATATCTATATATGTATTTATTTACGTGTATGTGTGTATGTATGAATATTAAACAATTGACAAATTGACAGTTGTAATGAAAAGGAGAGCGAGAAAGTAGCGTGAGTGTCTGCGTGTATGTGTGTGTGTTTGCATCTGTGTGTGTGAGTGTGCATGTGCACACACATATATATTTATATGCATATGCATATGTATATCTATCTATCTATCTATATATATATATATATATATATATATATATATATACATATATATATATATATATATATATATATATATATATATATATATATATATATATATATAGAGAGAGAGAGAGAGAGAGAGACAAAGAGAGAGAGAGACAAAGAGAGAGAGAGACAAAGAGAGAGAGAGACAAAGAGAGAGAGAGACAAAAAGAGAGAGGGGGAGAGAAGTAGTGAGAAAAGAAGAGTAAATGGGAGAAAAAGTAGAAGTAGAGCTACAAAAATAATCAGACTGAATATCAAACAAGGCAGATATTGCTGTAAGACAGAATGTGATTGAGAAAAAGAAAATAACGAAAACGGAGAAAGTTACTTTAATTAAAAGAATTAATTATTTCTTATTGGCAAAAATCGATATATTATAAATAGAATTGCTAGCAGTGATAAAGACTTCCTGCCACATACAATAAATGCATGGACATACGCGACAGAATAACAGAAGGACAAATTGATAAATAACTAGACCAAAAAAAAAGAAAGGAATATATATATATATATATATATATATATATATATATATAGGTGTATGTACGCATATATATATATTTATAAAGCACATACATATATACGTGTATATGTATGTCCATATGTGTGTATGCTTTCACTATGTGCAACAGAAGCAGTATTACTTTAAAATCACTATCTCTGTATCATACTCAAAGCAGATATATCCTAGAATGCCTAATTAAGTGTGGTATTCTCTTATAGACGTACAGTTTTCAAACCACATAAATTTTATCTGTAGCAGACGAAGATTGGTTTCAGCTTTAAGAACTCTTTGTTTTATCCCTATTTAGTGAATTTTATTCCCTATCCTGGATTTATTTTAATTATTCCAATTATATGAACTGTAAAATCATATTTCAAAATGACTATTTATTTTCCGTTTCCTTAAATTTTTTCCCGGTTTTTAATTTTTACAATTGTTGATTTAAATAGAGCCTGCCAAATTTGCGAATATCCCTTCGATTTGTGTTAATATAAATTTCAATTTATTTAATGTCTTCGAATTAATCTAATCCGGATCTCAATTAATAAAAGCTCACAAATAAATATTAACCCGTACGCTTTACGTTTTTGACCAACGCAAATATATTTATCTACACGTTTATTTACACATTATTTAAACAAACGACATGGTTTTGGATATAAATTATACTGTCGGTTTGGAGGATCTTTCAATTGTAATAGAAAATAGTTTTCTTTAAAAACAATGTTGTTTTATATGCTTTAGCTAATCAGCGACAAATCGATTTGTTTATTTAAACAATAGCATTGTTCAATTAATTAAAATTTAGAAGCAAATGTAACCGATCCTTCAACATATTTTTCTAAATATAACGTGTTGTATTTTTTTTTTATCTTACACTACATACTTCTATCTTTTATTTTCTTTCTTCCTTCTGTTTCCTTTTCGACTGTAAATCTTCTGAATCATGTCATTGCAGTTGATATAAATGCAATGATAAAGGCGGCTGAGTCGTTGGCAAGCTGGGTAAAAAGCCTAGCAACATTTAGTTCTTCTTTACTCTCTGAGTTCAAGTTCCGCCAAGGTTGGCTTTGCCTTACCATCCAATTGGAGTCGATCAAATATAAGTATCAGTTGATCAATGGGATCGAACGACTTATACACTCCACCGAAATTGCTGGCCTTGTGCCGAAGTTTGAAACCAGTAGAAATGCAATGAGGCGAACTTGATTTTAAAAATATTTCAATTGAGAAACGTAATTGCAGCTCTTAAGCTATTGTTCTCAGTAGTTTAATATCTTCTATATTACAGACTTTTTTTTATCCTTTCTTGAATTTTGGATTCCTGTGAGGAAATGCCGTTTGATTCAAAAGGTGCAACTATTTTTCACATTCTCAAGTCTTTCCTTTCTGAACGTAGTATCCCACTCAGTAATATTCTTACCTGTGCGTCTGATGGAGCCCCTTCGATGATAGGAAGATACAGAGGTTTTTCATCTCTCCTAAAGCATGAAATTTCCCACCAGGTACTAACTGTTCATTACTTGGCACACTGGCAGCATTAGTGGCAAAAAATATGAACAGTAGATTGAATGATGCGCTACAGTTAGTTATCAAGACTGTGAACAAATTGAAGTCCAGTCCCTTGTCTGATCGAATTTTCCGTCAACTCTGTCTGAGGATTATACTAAACTCCTAAACTCCTAAACCATACCGAAGTGCAGTGGCTGTCAAAAGGAAAGTGTGTTTTACACTTTGTCGAACTGTTTCACTTAATCATATCTTTCTTTGAAGATACTCCAAAATCTGCTTCATTGATGGTTGCAAGATGCGATATCTTTTTTTTTTTTTTTTTTTGTGATATAGTCAAGAAACTAAGTGATTTGATTAAGTTATTTCAAGAAAACAGAAAAACTCTCGTTGATTGTAAATCATTTATCACTCACGTCATTTTGAAAATGGTGCTGTATAAGACTAACATTTCAAAATGT
>NC_142932.1:22446885-22481885 GCF_046866305.1 Octopus bimaculoides | reverse complement strand
TTTGCTATATCCTTATTCAGTATGTATGTATGAATTGCGAACGACATTGGGGTGTTTATTAATATTCTTTTGAGTTTGTTTGAAGGAGTTAACATAAAAGTATATCTCAATAAACTCTCCAAGTATTACGTTAAATATTAGATTCTAATACTGGTGAAATGCCCCTTGGGAGATCATGTGTGTGTATGTGAACATATATATATATATATATATATATATATATATATATATATATATATATATATATATATATATATATATATATATATATATATGTATATATATATATATATATATATATATATATATATATATATATATATATATATATGTATATATATATATATATATATATATATATATATATATATATATGTATATATATATATATATATATATGTATATATATATATATATGTATATATATATATATATATATATATATATGTATATATATATATATATATATATATATATATATGTATATATATATATATATGTATATATATATATATGTGTATATATATATATGTATATATATATATATATATATATATATATATATATATATATATATATATATATACATATGCATATATGTGTATGTATGTGTAAGTATATATATACTTATAATTATATATATTCATATATTCATACACATACCTATATAAACACACACATATTCATATATAATATGTATATATAATTTTAAGATTGAATTCATGGCTTTACAGTTAAATTAGATATGCCGTTTTACCTTGCTTTTGTTGCTACCCTAGTACCGACGATTTATCCCAGCTTTGGAACACATTTTGAAGTGTAGTACAGGGTTCTCATAGTAATTTCTCTACGATACTTTCTAACGCTTGATATTGTTGGCATTCAGAGTTGATTTAAGTTTTGGAACAAAAGAAAAAAGAAAATTATCAGAGATAAAATTTAGGGAGTAGGCCAGCTACAAGACAAAGGCGGTCTCATGCTTTGCCAAAAGCGTGATGGGTAAAGACTAATTCGGGAGCAGAAACGTTGACGTGGCTTCTGAAGTTAGGCTTTATTTGTCAATGCTCCGGGTCTCTTCCTTCAACTGCCCTTCTCAAAGATGACAGGACATCCGATGAAACTTCAATTTTGCTTTTAAAATCACGAGGCACGAACATTTACAGATACATATTTCTTAGGAAACTTCAGAGACAACCCTTAACTGTTTTCACCTAACACGTTTCGCACTTTTGTATTGTGTTCGTCGTATGTTATGGAACCCTACCTAGAATTGAAACCCTCTCCAGTGAATGCTTTTCTGGTTGTGAAAAGCAACATGGTAAAATTGTGTTTAGCTCAAGTATTCCTCCCAATAGGTCTGTTGCGATGTAATTAAAATTCCAGTTCTTGACTAGTACCGTTACTTATCAAAATAAAACTTCAGGCCTTGTTCATATATTAGAAATATATCTATATATATATAATATATATATTATATTTTGCCTGTCTTAGACTCGCACCTATCTAGTATTTTCTACTTAATGACAAATTTAGTATCATACTCTGTTTAAGTTTCTCAAGGCATGTTCATTTGTTATGCAATGCAGAAACGATAAGATATAAAGCAGAAGTTGGCTCTACTAAATCGAAACACGCCTTAGACCGTAAACTACATTTGTATCGTAGAAGGTACGTTTCTGCAATGTTACTTTAACCACGTTTTATCCTTCAGACAGAGAGAGAAGAATGATACATCAACATTATCGAGTGATATCCGACATTATCAAGTTACAGCTCGCAATAATGATTAGATTATCGTGCTTATCTGGACGTGACTATATAGTTACGCAGTTTCCTTCGGCACTTTGTATAAATATTCTCTAATTTAGCTTCAGATTAGCGCAAACCTCGTAGGTCAAATTTGGTATAAGGTAACAGTGCGAAAGCTCTTCAGATACACTGCACCTCACCTACAGTATGGGATTAATCTATCACTGAATTTCACACCACCACTTGGTCATTGGGTGCCCTTCGCAGTTATTTCTGCTGCAAACATTCGCACAAACTCTCTGGTTCGAGTTCCACTAATCTGGAAATGGTTATAAACTTACCTTTGCCTTACATTTCGAGCTAAACCATAATAAAAAAGAAAGGGAATCTTCTCAACCACTGGATACCATAAAATCTGGAAAATGGAAGCGTCTGTTCCAATAACTCACGTCATAGAAAAGCACAGAGTAGCTTTATCTACTTCGACTTGTGACATATTTATGAACGGTTATTTCAACTAGTTATAAGACTATGTAAGCACATGTCAGTGTGAGCGTGTCTCTGTATACATGAGTGCTTGTGTGAGTGCAACTCTGTGTGTGAATGCGCGCGCGCGCAGTGAAGGTGTTTGTATGCTCGTGTGTGAATGCGTGTATAAATGTGTGACTGTGCGTATGTGAAAAATACTTGAGAAAGAGAGACTGAATGTTAGATGGAGAAAAAAAAAAGCATACTAATTACAGAAAGATTTATTGTAATCGCAGTTAATCACATGATCATCAATATTAAAGCCTTAGAGCGATTAACGAGATTTGAATTTATTTATTTATTCCTTTTTTTCGTCATTTTTTCCCTCTCTGCTTTTCAGAGAACCAACCTAATAATTTTACTGAGTCAGACCGGGATTTTCCATAAAAGATGTAACTTATTGTAGCTTGAATTTATAGCGTCAACTAAGAACTGATAACAATATTAACAATATTTTACATAATCAATTTGCATGAGTGTGGCGTGTGTGTGTATGTGTGAATATATGAATGCGTATGTGTACGTGTGAATGTGTGTATATACTCAATATCTGTATGTAGGCATATGTATATATCTGCTTATACCTGTATGTATATGTGTACACATATACATAAAGGTTTATGCACATACACACATACTCTTACTTGTTTCAGTCATTTGACTGCGGCCATGCTGGAGCACCGCCTTTAGTCGAGCAAATCGACCCCAGGACTCATTCTTTGTAAGTCTAGTACTTATTCTATCGGTCTCTTTTGCCGAACCGTTAGCCTACGGGGACGTAAACACACCAGCATCGGTTGTCAAGCTATGTTGGGGGGACAAACACACACACACACACACACACACACACACACACACACACACACACACACATATATATATATACATATAGATATATACGACGCGCTTCTTTTCAGTTTCCGTCTACCATATCCACTCACAAGGCTTTGGTCGGCCCGTGGCTATAGTAAAAGACGCCCAAGGTTCCACGCAGTGGGACTGAACCCGGAACCATGACAGACGAAGTACCGCTAAGCATTTCGCCCGGCCTGCTAACGTTTCTGACAGCTCGCCGCCTTTGATCCTTTTCTACTCTAGGCACAAGGCCCGAAATTTGGGGAGGGAGGGGGGGCAGTCGATTAGAGTGACACCAGTACGCAACTGGTACTTAATTTATCGGCCCCGAAAGGACGAAAGGCAAAGTCAACCTCGGCGGAATTGGAACTCAGAATGTAAAGACAGATGAGGATATTCTACACGGGCGAGCTGGCAGAAATGTTAGCACACTGGGCGAAATGCTTAGCGGTATTTCGTTCGTCCTTACGTTCTGAATTCAAATTCCGCCGAGGTTGACTTTGCCTTTCATCCTTTCGGGGTGGATTAAATAAGTACCAGTTACGCACTTGGGTCGATGTAATCGACTTAATCCGTTTGTCCCCTCTGTGTGTAGCCCCTTGTGGGTAGTAAAGAAACAACTTTATGAAGGTGGTGAATTGGCAGAATCGTTAACACGCTGAACTTAGCTTCATTTCTTCTTCTGTCTTTCAAATTCCGCTGTGGTCGACATTGCCTTTCATCCTTTCGGGGAGCAATAAAATAAAGTACGACTTGAGCGGTGGGATAGATGTAATCGACTAGCTGTTTCCCCCCAAAACTTTAGGCCTTGTGCCAACAGTGGAAAGGATTATTTATAATTTTATCTCCTAGTTCCACCGTTAAAAACGATTTATTTCGTATCTCTCGAAATTTCTAAAACCTTATAAAGTAAGCAATCTCTTTTTCTCTCTCTCTCTCTCTCTCTCTCTCTCTCTCTCTCTCTATATATATATATATATATATATATATATATATATATATATATATATATATATATATATATATATATATATATATATATATATATATATATATATATATATATACATATATATATATATATATATATATATGCGTGTGTGTGTGTGTGTGTGTGTGTGTGTGTGTGTGTGTGTGTGTATGTGTGTGTGTGTGTGTATTCATGTATTATGTATACATGTATATATGTATGCACGTATGTATCTGCTTTTGGTGAGCTAAGTTTACGATCCAGTTTCTTTTCCCCGCTGCAGTTAATTCACCTGGGTTACTAAAGCTGCTGAGAAAAATGCGAACGTCATATCATCTTATTTGCATTATGCAGTAAATCTAAAACATTGTACTTATGTAAGAAATCAATATAAGCTTTAAAGAATTATATTCCAAACTAAACTTAGTGCATTTAGAGAGGAACAAAACAAAACAAAAACTGTTTCCTTTATTGCGTTATTACAGCTGTTATTGTTGTTTGTCGGGTTGGTGGTCGTGACGCTGATGTTGCTGGTGGTCGGTTGCCAGTTTCAGCCGTTTATACATAACAGAGGGTCGGTCGGTGTTAATATTTTTAGAACAGTTACTTTATTTTTTGTTTATTTTATTTAGTTATTTTTTTCTTCTTCTGTCAGACTCTGGTATTGACTTCATCATTCTGCAGTTGGTAATGTGATTTTAGTTGCAATGTAATCAATTCTTTGAGGGAAGGGAGAAAGAACATCGGGAAAATATTATTGAAAATAGAATATGAATGAATAATTCAATAAGTGTTCAACACAATGGAAACAAAGGGAGAGAAAAAGAGAAAATGAAAAGAATAGATAAAGAGCGCAAAAGATAGATAGATAGACAGACAGACAGACAGACATACATACAGACAGACAGACAGACAGACAGACAGACAGACAGACAGACAGACAGACGGATAGATAGATAGATAGATAGATAGATAGATAGATAGATAGATAGATAGAGCAGAAAGTTGCTTTCATTTATAAACTAATAAATAGAAGAATGTGATGGTTCTGTTTGAGAAAGCAATATGTTATTGGAATGTTGCAAGTACAGAAAATGTAGGCAGAAAGACGGCAACAGAAGCATGCATGTATCGTGAAAGACAAACGATCATTAATGAAGTACTTATTGATTTCAAAAAGGAACCAAGATATTCGTTTTGATATTGAATGAAAAGAACAGGATGTTTAATGCTTCTTCTTGTGGTTATTCTAATCACTTTTTGCTTTGATTCTGTTCTTGTTTTGTCAATTTTCAACAATACATAATATTTAGACCATCGACATCATGGAGTTGTACATGATAACACTGACTACCACACCTTCTAATTGGACACATTGCACTTTATGGTCTGAGGAGTTGGTTATTTATGATTTACACTTACATCAACAAACGGAAACATACGTTACATATATAAAATGAAAGTTTGTAATTGAAAAACAAACACAAACAGTTGCTTTGTTTCTAGTTACAAGTATTTAATCCTTTCATAACCGCATATCTGCTGAAACACACTGACTTTGTACCAATTAATATTGAAAATATGAAATTTTGATGGAAATTTTTATTTAGATCATTCTAAACTAAGTATTTTGTATCATATAACCAGGGGTGGTGTTTAATATCAAAAGGGACAATAGTTAAACGTGGGTTATTTTTAATATATGCCATCTTCAAAATATTGATCATTACCGAGGATTTTTTAATATTTAAATATCAATTTCATTACTTGAAAGAGTAAAGGTCTATCCTTAGATATTTATTTTATGCGAATATAGTTTTCCAAACGTCCAATTATGTTTGTTTACAGAGGTTCTAATTAGCCTCCTATGATGTAGCGGGAGAAGGTGTTAGTAATAGAGGTGGTAGCAGCGAAGACACCTCTCCAGATGTAAAAACAATGGTAACAGAAAAAAAAACATTAAAAGTAAACAGAAAGGGATAATTAAACAGTCATAGTATTAAACATAGCCACAGTTTGACGAGCGAAGCTGCAAACCAAACCGGCAATAACCAAGGTACTCATTTTCTGCAAATGTTATGGATTAAAAGGAGTTCCTCAATATAGTTTCGACTCAGAAAAGCGAGGGTGGTTCACCAGCCTGGTTCACTACTGCTGTTAATCCATCTCCAACATCATTTCTACTATTCTGGCAGTATGTTATTCTCTTAGCTCTTCAGTTGAGTTATCAGTCTGTTATAGATTGTGGATGCAGGGGCTTTATGCTACTGTCAAGTAAGCTATGCACCAAAAGTTTAAGGGATAAATCGTGCCAGAGGTGGAAGTGTTTAATGCCGTTTTCTCTTCCAGAAACCATCCAGGTGTTGATGGTTGTTTGTTTTCAAATTCAATGAATGGCGCTGCCACACATCTAAGGATTACCAACTCCTTAATTAAAGTGGAAATGACTGAGCATGTGCATCCTTAACGTAATTTTCAGGCAGAATCAGCATGACACAAAGCATGAATGCTTTTTCGATTTACAAGAACCATACACACGACAAACTTCTGTTCAGTTTCCGTTGACCTAATTTTACACATGAAACTTTAGAAAGATGCATCAACCCAAGACATCAAGAAGTGGGATGGAACCTAGAGCGACGTCCTTAAATATTGGGCCATACAACGTCTCTCTCTCTCTCTCTCTCTCTCTCTCTCTCTCTCTCTCTCTCTCTCTCTCTCTCTCTCTCTATATATATATATATATATATATATATATATATATATATATATATATATATATATATATATATATATATATATGCAGCAATAAGAAGTGGGATCAAGAGAAGGTTTTCATCAACTTTTAGACATTATATTATGTCTATTTATTTATTTAAAAAAAACATTATAACAATATACATACATATATAGCATAATATGCTTTATATATACAATATATAAAAATACCAGTAATTATTAAAATATATAACGTAGATCACAAATTATATTATCCTATCTTTTGTGATCTACGTTATATATTTTAATAATTACTGGTATTTTTATATATTGTATATGTAAAGCATATTATGCTATATATGTATGTATATTGTTATAATGGTTTTTTTTTAAATAAATAAATAAACATAATATAATGTCTAAAAGTTGATGAGTACCACCTCTTGATCCCCTCCATTTTCTTATTGGTGTATAAATTAAGGGTAAAAAAGTCTTTTACCCTCAACCATTCATTACATTCAGTAGTGTAATTGCCATGCAAATAAAAAAAACACTTGTGTATTAATAATTGGGTTTTCTACCAGCAGTATATTGGATAGATATTATCCCTTAGTTGGTTGGAGTAACAACCTCTAACTCTTTTGGAACTATATATATATATATATATATATATATATATATATATATATATATATATATATATATATATATATATATATAAGTCATTGTGAAAATTATTTGTACAGTTTTAAAAGTATAAAAAAAAAGTTGTAAATTCTTAATCAGAACGTCACTAAATTTTTGGGGAAGAAGTTTCTTCCTCGTGTGTGTGAGCGCTTTCAATTTTCTTTCCAAACACACGTGTTCTTAGACATATTATATATACTGCTTTGGAGTAACAAATCATTTCTCGTTACTGGAAGTAACGTGCCTTAAAGCTCAGACAACAGTAATCAGCACGGATGACCTGGTCACTTGATTTAATCGAATAGATAAACAAATGAACCCTCTCGGCTCTGTCACTCTTCAGCTCAACAAAACTTGTAAGAACGGAAAGGAGTGATGTGCACCAGCTGTCAGCTGGTACTCATTTTCAGCCGAGTAGACTGAAGTAATATAAAATGAAGTGCTCTGCTCAAGGACATAACACGCAATGCCTGCTTTCAGGAATTGAAACTACGACAATGCGATCAAGCGCCAAACATCCCTAACGGCTCGGCTACGCTCCTCCACAGTAACGCATTTATGAATTATATTAATAGTGTAATTTAATTTCTCCATTAACACCGCTTACTCATGTGCATTTTGTTTTTCTATTTTTGTTGATCAATCTATTTTTTAATTGAAATCATTATTATTGGAAGTGGAGTTGATGTGTCATTAATCCTGCTAATTTTGTTAGCATGTCACCAACAATCACAAGTTCTCTTAAGCTAATGCATTAGCAGTAGCAGTAGGCAGCTGTTAGTAAGGATAAGCGAGTGATTCTATTTTATTTTTTTTATAATTTTCTCTCACACGTTCTCAGAAAATACGCTCACACATGCACACACACATATGCACACATAATACACGAAAATAAATATGGGTACGTACGTGTGTGAGTGCATGGTACGTGCGTGTGCCTCTGTGTGTGTGTGTGTCTGCATGTGTGTGTGTGTGTGTGTGTGTGTGTGTTCGTAAGCTTTTTTAATTTTTTTCATTGCATTTTTAACATATAACAGTAATCATATCAAATGAAATTGTAAAAAGTTTTATAAACTAGTTGCTAATTCATATAAAACTATATGCGCAGTATGTTCAAAAGACTAATGTCGAAAAGTTTTCTTCGAAACCACGACATCACGGGTTCGATCTCAGAACGTGTTAAGTTAAAAAATCATTTTCTATAGTCTGCTATCGACCCAAAAGCTATGAGTGAAATTGGGCAGAAGGAAACTACGGAATCCCGTAGAATGGATTATACTTGTAATCCAAAAAGCACAGCCTTGTCACACATTGTGTCACAGCGTTAGGTCATACGTGTCTGTTGAATACACGTTAACTCAGGATCAAGCAATTCACTTCATCGAACAAGTGACTCTGTATTTTTAATTTTAAAATATTCCGTAAAATTAATATACGTGATTGAAACAGCTTTAGATTAAAATACCGATGTATATATATACATGTTTATAGCATATATACAAGCGTGGGGCGGTACTTGTAATATTTTGTCTTAGAGAAACTTCTCAAGGAGATAAAAACATAGGGCATCGCTCAAAACGTTTGTTTATCGTCACTGAGGAGACCAAATCAGGTCAAAACTCTGTGTTTGGCGATCCACTGGCGTTCTGAGCGAAGCCTTGTGTTTCTATTCTATTACAAACCCTGTGTTTCGCTTTGAGAACATTCTTTGAAATGAAATATTACTGCTAGTGCCATCGTATGTTTGTAAACACAATGATATTCTGTAAATATTCTTCGAGAATAATTGTACCAATCTAGCCAACAAGATCTAGTCTATGTCTCAATCTGACAAGGAAAGCTTAACTCTTTGACAGTCCCTGATACAAACGAAATACACTTAATACATCATGATTTCACAAAACAAGACTTTATGGGAAGGGAAATAATTTATCCAAGTAAGGATTAAAAGTAATATATAACCGACAAATGTTCAATTAAGCTGTAATACTAAAATAAATTATATCTACATGAGACTTGAGAAGTTTGAATATGGAAGAGTTAACCAGATTTATCTAAAACAAAAAATTACTTTTGCTCGGCGGAGAGTAATTTAATAACTGAGCAGCAATTTTTAAAACCAGTTAATCACTTCCATTAAGAAGAATAAATGTTGTTTCTTGCGATGACTCAGTTGGTAGAATTTTTAGATGATTTATAATAGTTGCTCTTAGTCCGGGGTTCGAATCTGTCTCGCGAGAGATATCAGGCCTTTTTTTTTTTGTAGTGCATCTATCACTTGATACAGTTGGCTCGTTATTTTTGTTATTCCCAGATTAGAGTCAGTTATTAACCATCTCTTACACGCTAGACCCATTCGGACTTAGAAATACTTTGGATATCCTCATCTTAGTTATGTATTCGTTGAATTAGAAATACATGGACTCATGAACTTCTTTCGGGCGTTATTTTTTTATTTAGTATTTGTTAAATATTGCTGATTTCAGCTCTGATCTAACAGATTTACGATAAAGAAGCATTTCACTCGTGACAATTCCGAACTTGTTTTTCAGTCATATTATATCTAGGACTGCATAATCCACTGTGTCCTTGCCCTTCGAAAACGGTCGTGTATGAGATGTGATTTGAGGCAAGACTTAACTACCATTTCTGAAAGGTCAACTGACAGTAATATGGCTGAGGCGATAAGGTATTGGGCTACCAGCACATGGGTTCTTGGGCTCGAATTCATATCGATGTTTTCATTACGTTTCTGGATAGAACAATTTATTCTGAATTGGTTCGGTTACTCTTTTATACTGTCGTAGTTATTGTTGTTGCTGCTGCTGCTGCTACTGCTACTGCTGCTGCTGCTGCTGCTGCTACTGCTGCTGCTGATGTTCTTATTGCTCTTGTAGCTGTGGTTCATGATGTTGGGCTCGAGGTTGGTTTGATTGGGCAGATCGGTAGTGTGTAGATAACTAGCCAGCCTATCTACAGTTCTGGATAAATATGTACATATATACATATAAATACATATATACACATACATATATACACATACATATATACATTCATACAGACATACATATAAGAATACATATGCATACACAGATACATAAATATACATGTTTGATTGTGTATGTATGTGTGTATGTATGTATGTATGTATGTACGTACGTATGCAAGCCATATCTCAGTCTAGTTGTAAGTTTCCAAAATGGGAATAAGATTTTCTGGGGAAAAGATCAATAATTTTACTCACATCCTGATACAGAAGTTTGTCGAAGGTCAGAGAATTGAATAATTTATCGCTCGAGTGCATCGGATAAATAAATATTTAATCAAAGCAGTGGGATTTGAACAACAAATAATAAAAGTAAATATGTGAATATACTGCGAGCTGAGTTTATGATCTGTCTTCCATTTACAGCTTCAGCGGTAGCTTCACTATGGCTGATTGGTTAAGAAATTTGCTTCGCAACTACTAAACCCTGAGATCTGTCCCACTGCTTAATATCTTAGACTTGAGACATTTCTTTTTTTTTTTTTTTTTGCTTTTTGTGAGTGAGATTGAGTAGACGAAAGATTGTATGCAAGCCTGTCAGTGGCGATAGCTTCTATGATTCAAAATGATTACACAGTGTTGTCACATCCTGTATCATGCTGATTCTGTTTGAGAATCAGTATTTGCAAAGGGAAGTCATCGTTCCCAAGTCCAGCCTGACGTGATACACGTGGACCCGAGTTTCTGGGTATTGAGTTTGGAGTTTGATTTCTTTTCAAACCAAACTCCAAAACTCCGTCTTCTATCAGCATGCTGTAGATTGCCACAAGGGCTCCTTAGGGAAACTTAAGTTAAACGTCTTATCTACACATCCCACTGATGCAATGCTGAGACAAGTCACTGAAGCTGTCTGTATACAAGAATACAAACCCACTCTGGACCGTAAATCCGAATGGGGTAACATCCAGATTCCACTCGGGAGTACTCCTCTATATCCACACCTTTCTCTCATTTACGTGTAGAAATCCATAGATACATGTTGAGATGCATGATACTAAAATACATATATGTAGTTATATAAATATATATATATATATATACAGAGAGAGAGAGAGAGAAATAGATATATATACACATATACAAATACATGCGTACATACATACATACATACATACATATATACATACATGCTGCTGGTTTCCGGGCAGTTTTCGTTTTCAGTTTCCACTCAGGACATATTGGTTTGGTAAGCCCAAGACTATGGTAGGAGTTATTTGCTTAAAGTGGCGTATAGTGGGATCGAACCAGGAACTACGTGGTTTTGAACTAAACGTTTCAACTGCATAGATATACTCTTCTTGATTTACTCACTGTCACGAAATAAAGAATGAAAGAGGCTTTCTGATTCATCGATTCTGATGCTTCTGATTTTTATGCTTTTCCAGTTTATTGGCATCTTTGATACACACACACACACTAACACACACACACACACACACACACACACACATACATACATACATACATACATATAACATATACACACACACACTACACACACATGTATACACATACATACAAACAAGCACGCATACATTCACACGTATATATACGTGTATGCACACCTGAATATACAAATACATAAATATACATACACATACACACCCATATATATATATATATATATATATATATATATATATATATATATATATATATATATATATATATATATATATATACATATATATATATATACACATATAAACTTACACATACAATCATACACATAAGTAAACGTACACACACTCACACACACACATACACGCACACATGAATGTTCAGAGCAACAAAATAACATGAAGGGCAGATGGGTGAGATATATTGATTTCTGACTTCGGTACAATTCACAAATTTGTTGGGGGGGGGGGGGGGAGAAGGAACAGGTGATTAAATCCATCCCACTACTTGATGGGTACTTGTTTCATCCACCCTCGGGACGAGAGAAATCAAAGTCGACAAAGAATAATATGGAATCGACTCCCAACAAATATATGCTTCTTATTGGCTTTCACGTTGACTTTTTCGATCTGCGCAAACACAATCCGCTTAACCCCCCCCCCCCCGCCACCTTCAGTCCTACCATCACCACTCATAGATATACCGTTCAATACTGCATTTTCCATCACTAAAAGGAAATAAACATATATGCGGCTACTTTCTATATATTCTCCATGTCTAATATTACGTCTTCGTGTATCTTTCACACCGCCATCTTTAATTGCTCTCTACTCCGTCAATTTCTCTCACTCATTCTCTTTCTTTTCTCTCTGTTTCCCTCTCTTCCTCAACCACTCTCTCACTCTCTCTCACTCTCAATCTCTTTCTCTCTCACTCTCAATCTCTTTCTCTCTCTCTCTCACTCTCAATCTCTTTCTCTCTCTCTCTCTTCACAAATACACACACACACACACTATTATTATTATTATTATTATTATTATTATTATTGTTGTTGTTGTTATTATTATTATTATTATTACCATCAATCAATGGCACTCTACGTATATCACTCAATCTCTATCACTCACTCTCTATCTTCGTAATTTCTCCCTCTTAATAATTTCTACTCACTCTTCATATACTTACTTTCTCTCGAACATCATTCCGCTTCCCTTCTCTCTCCCTCTCTCTTCCTCCTCTTTCCCCCCACTCTCTGCTCCATCTTTCTCTGTCTTGGTGAGTGTGTGTGGGGGGATGAGTGTGTGTGTGTGTGTGTGCTCTTTGTTCTTTCTTTTTAATATTTTGCCTACAGTTCTTGCCTTCAGGTTCAATAATTTGTTTCTCTCCCAAACCGATCACCCACCGCACACATACACTTAATCAATCTAGCTACCTATAATTAGTTTATTGTTCCTCTCTCCCGTAATACTCTATCTCCCCCACTTCTTTATTTTCCTTTCTTTTCCCCTATCTCACAGTCTGTCTGTCCATCCATCTACTGCAGTTACTCTATTCACAAGAGAAACAATAGAAATAAAGTTAGTTTGACTTTTGTTGCTCAAGGTTAAATTTTCAGTCGACCTGGGATTATCCGTTAATCCACTTTGAGGCTAATTCGATGTGAGTTGATTAGAAAAGAAATACTTTTAAATCTTTCTCTAATATTACATTTGTTTTATCTTCCTTTTTATTGTATCATTATTGACAAAGAACAATATGATGCTATGTGGCGTGTAACTAACTCGCCGTTTACTTGTCTGTCCATGTCACAATGTCTGCTTGTTTTGAGACGAAACCACCGAGCACTCGTATCGTGAATTAAAATTTGCTGCACGAATTATGCTGTATTTATCATTCTGTGTTATGTCTGTGTTGGAGTGAGTATGTGGTGTGTGTGTGTGTGAGAGAGAGAGAGAAAGAGAATTCAGCTTGATTAAACGAACAGATACCTTAAAATTATTTAAATATGTATATATTGAAGTGACGTGAATAGATACATATAAGCATGGATAGATACGAACACACACACACACACACATATACACACATACACACATACACACAAACATATATGTATATACACACACACACACACACACACACACACACACACACGCACATGTATAGATATACTTATATTCTTGAATTAAAACATACCTACATACATGCATATATATACATACAATTACATGCATATATACATACTTACAAATGCAGATACATATAGTTACATGCTCATATAGACACATATGTCCATATACACACACGCACACACATTTATATATATATATATATATATATATATATATATATATATATATATATATATATATATACACACACATTACATATATATATGTACACAGTTATATAATATATACAGAGAGTGAGAGAGAGAGAGAGAGAGAGAGAAGTAGACGGAGAGCATGTCACGTGTACAGTTATATGTACGACTGCTATTTATGAGTTTAGAAATCCCCGTAGATTATCATTGCCAAGTCAATTTCTAGCATAGTGATATGGTTACTACTCTACTTAGTAGCATTGCTGGTTGAAATACTGAGGAAATATAGGAGAAATTATGATAAACACAATTTTATATCATATGTTCCTTTCGTATGTTTCACCGTTGTGGTTATTTGCATCCGCTGCAGTGAATGTGCCAAGCACAATTGAATGCTAAACCACAGCAGTTTTGCAGGGAAACACTTTATTATGATCAATGTGACATAATGCAATATAGCGTCCCCTTGAGGGAATGCTTTTTTGTACTTGAAACATCCACTGCATCCAATTGCGTTCCCTTGAGGGAATGCTTTTTTGTACTTGAAACATCCACTGCATCCAATTGCACTTGGAACACTCACTGCAGAAGATGCAAATAGCCAAATGGTGAAACACGACATAATGGTCTGGAAGTGAAAAAAAATTATGCTGTGTATTGAAAACTCAATTGCCCAACAGAAGTTAAAAGAATAGCGGCAGGCATATCTGGGTGACTAAGAGTCTCGCTTTGCAACTATATGGCTTCGAGTTCAGTTTTGTTGTGCAGCACTTTTGGCAAGTGTCTCCAACTATAGTCCCGGGCCGACACATACACTAAAAAATAAAAACAATTCCATATATTTAGTTTAAATTTCTGGAAAGAGCAGATTGGTCAACATGTAATTTTTTAAGATGCATGTAAATATACAAAATATATATTCTTTTATTTTTTACTTGTTTCAGTCATTTGACTGCGGCCATGCTGGAGCACCGTCTTTAAGATTTTAGTCCAACAAATCAACCCAAGGACTTATCTTTTGAGGCTGTACTTATTGTACCGATCACTTTTGCCGAACCGCTATGTTACCGGTCGAAAACTATTGTAACGTTGTTACTCGTCGTTAATTATTGTAGTATCACCACTTGTTGTGACGGCTATAGTGTTTACACTATAACCATGTAGCAAAAATAAAATATGTAACGAAGTAGGGTAACAACGACGTAACAATCCGACCAACTCTCCACCAACTATACACGAACCGACAAATGCCATTCCGACAAACTACCAAAACACCTTACGACTTCCTGCGATTAACGCCCACTCTCTTTCTGTCTCTCACTCAGACCGTTATTATTTACAGTCGTCCGATCAAGTTTAGGGGGTGTTGTGACTCTCGCCACAACGTCTCCCCTTTTGAGATTTCGACTTCCGTAGGAAACGAAATTTATTTCATTAATGTTTTTTCTTTCTTTCTAACTCCTCTCCTTTTGGAAATTTTGCTTCCCTGGGGAGTTCAGTATCTTTTTTCCGATTAGGAATTATTTCTAAATGTTCAGTCTGTTTACATTTTCTGTTACTGCTCCTTCTAGACTCAATCCCTCTTGGTGCTTGCACATCGAACATGTCGTAAAACACTTCCATTGGAATTTCCTTCCGTTCTTCAGTATGTCTGACTGATTTTTAATTGATTTAGGTGTCGTTTATGCGCCCATCGTTGGCTTTTTATTAAGTACATCATGTTAGTCACTACACCATCCTGCCAACTCCTGAATGACATTATACATAACGTTTTTAATTTCCTCTTCTGATTGTAATGCGGCTATCACCGTGTCTTCCAGCGGTTCCACATTCTTCGGAATAAGCCTAGATAAACAATCTGCATGGCCAATTTTCTTTGACGGAATGTACTCCATCTTAAAGTTGTTATTTAACAATATTGAACCCCAGTGTTATAATCTGTTAGCTGTGTGGGTAGGAATTCCTTTCTCCGATCCGAAAATTGATAGTAACGATCGGTGGTCCATCTAAAGCCGAAAAATTCTACCATGGAGAAATCTGTGAAATTTCTTCACGGCAAAGAAAAAACGTTAGAGCTTCTTTCTCTATCTAGAAAGTTTTTTAATGCGTTAGAGAATGACAAACCAAAGATCATTATCCCAAATTTAATTATTATAATATATTCTTGTCACACGTTGATATTATCATATTTTTTTAATTTTTATTTATTTATTTATTTATTTATTTTGATAAGAAATGTCAGGGAGAAAAAAACTGAGAAGGAATTGTTAGGGTAGCATAGAAGATGAAAGATGTTACAAATCGAGAAAAACTGTCATCAAAATGCCTGAGACTGGACGCCATATTCGTTCTAGTATTTTGCCTTGTCTTTCAGTTGCAAATCGAGAATAATGCAGTGAGATAAAATATTTTGCCCTGATTCTAAAGAAACTGTGGCATATGAGGTAGATGTCTAGGAATTTAGCTATAAAAGCACGCTTTCAGAATTTAGCAGAACCAGTACTTGGTCTACAATGAATTCTGGACGGTAAAGTAGAAAAGTGTACTTCTAAGTAGTTTGCTGACCCAAAGAGTAGACTGGAAACAATCAGTACTTATGAAATCTTCGTAGCTCTTATATTCTGGAGTAAAGTACTGGAAAATGTTTTCTCTTTATATTTTTACAGAAACGAACACTTTAATTATAAAGGCATCATCTCAATATCCCTCCCGTTCTCTTTATACCAGCCTATCATTGCTTTGTGTATATATACAACAGTATCGTAAGATCCTTCTTGACGAGTTGTGACTTAGGCAACAAACAATAAAGGTAAGATAATAAACGCACGTCCATCTATCAGCGTATTCCAGGTTATTATTATTATTATTATTATTATTATTATTATTATTATTATTATTATTATTATTATTATTATTATTATTATTATTATTATTTTATATAGAAAGGATTGAGGTAACTCCTCCTGAAGATATAGAGTCAAAATTAAAAGAAGAGTGCCATTTGCTATCTCGTGAACAATATTTCGACATTTTGACTCTATATCTTCAGGAGGAGTTACCTCAATCCTTTCTATATAAACGAAAATGAAGTAGATTGACAAATTTATTTTTTGAACCAGTGGAAGACACGCAAGATGTCGAAATATTGTTCACGAGATAGCAAATGGCACTCTTCTTTTAATTTTGACTATTATTATTATTATTATTATTATTATTATTATTATTATTATTATTATTATCATTATCATCATTATTATTATTATCATCATCATCATCATCATCATCATCATTATCATCATCATCATCATCGTTGAGTGAGAGAGCAGTGCATGCCATCAGTGACACTGGGGTAAAATATACGAGGCCCAGTATACCCATAATAGCTACCCGTCTGATAAGGGTACACCTAACACATGCATCACAACCATATGTGCGCGACATGGTGATCTCATATCAAGATAAACAGCGCATGACCTTGCAGGTGGGGCCCAGTTAGAATTTTCTTCGGGTCGAGTAGCCCATCCCGTTCAAAAGGTCCCTGAATAAGGGTTGTTTAATGATGTTGAACAAAACACCCATGTTTCCAAAGGTGAATTAACCAACCCAAAATAATTTCTCTCAACACATGGCTATGATGCTCCCCCACTACTTCTGCCTGTGATCAGAGATGCACATGTCGTCAGCTACTAAGGGACATGCTCAACTGGTTAAGGTCAAGCAACTGACAAGCAATTCTGCGGTATTAAGCAAAATATTTGCTGTAGTCCATCTTTTATATCAAGACAAAACAATGTCCATGATAACACTTCCAATCAATTAAGATCAAACGCCATGAGAGCCACTGCCTGGTACTGCATCAGGGCATTTATTATTATTATTATTATTATTATTATTATTATTATTATTATTATTATTACTATTATGCTGCCTAAATTTTTATTATCGTTGCTTTAATTGATCTTTTTATTATAGAGATATATTAAGAATAAACTATTTGCATGCCACAAATATGAGGGAAGTTGCAAATCGCTGAGGCAAAGTGTATACGGGAAATAATCGGTATTTAAGAATGCTTAGTCGTCCTTACATTGTGAAATAAAGTGCTAAACAAGGCTTTCAGTTTATTTATGAATTTACAAAAACTGTGTCTAGTTGTGGTAAAAATTTCTCATTCGATTCAGCTTCATGTTAAAGATATGAAAAATATCCGAAATAAGTATAAATTTCAAGTCAAACAGACTGAGATGAAGCAAATAAATTGGCTGGAAAATGTAATATTAATACGTAAGTGAGAAAGCACAAAGGATGCAAAGAAAAATATTCCCTGGTGAAATCGCAAAGAATGAAGAAATATTTTATGTTCAAATGAAATTAATGGTTGATTCATATTAAATGTCGTTAGATTCTATTATAAATAGCTCACGTGTAAGATTTGAGTATTTCAAACATTTGGCTTCGAAATTTAGTGCAATCAATCCAAAGCATTTTGACGACGCAGGTAATTTTTATGATTCTTATCATTTTTAGTAGACACAAACTCAGACGTTATCCAGGGTCAAACTAAAATCATACAAGAATTTTGCTTTCATACAAAGACATATGCAAATGAATAACGTTCACTTGGAAGAAAGTAAATTCGAGCGCCGAGAAAATGACTGCTGTCAATGTACTTCAATTCATGATTACCAACAATGTGTATTTCATTTATCCTAACCCACGGACGTATTTTTGCTTAACTTACCCAGTAACTAGCCTAGCTACTAAGCGATCCTTTAATCGGTTGAAACACACAAAGTTCTAACTTCATCCTACAATTTGCGGGAGTAAATTGTCTGAGTTAGTTCTGCTCTCCATTACAAGAGAATTGATTACTAAGATTAATTACTGTCATTCTTCTAAGTGACCAATTAATAATCAAGTAATAGATAAATAGCATTTTTCACGTTGCCTCGTGTCATATAACTGGCACCACAACCCTCCAACCACTATATATATACAGAGAGAGAAGAAGAGAGAGGAAGAGAGAGAGAGAACAAGAGAGAGAGAAAAAAACATGCATGCATACATACATAAATATATATATATATATATATATATATATATATATATATATATATATATATATATATATATATATATATATATATATATATATAAAAGTAAATATGTGAAGTATTATTACTGTTGAAAACAGTAATAATAAGGTAGCTCAGGTGTGTATTTATCGTAGAATTGGTGGATTTTTAAAGCTTTCACTTTGATTTTTAGCAAGTGCTATCTTTACCCTTCTTGTCTTCAAATATTTTATATCATACCTGTTTAGGTAGAAGTCTTGCTAGCCACATCATTATTACTGTTTTTAACAGTAATAATACTTCACATATTTACTTTTTTATTGTTTACGACAGTTTTTCTCTTTAAACAGAGCGGGACGTTTAAAGTTAGAAACGCACGTATATATGTATATATGTATGTATGTATATATGTATGTATATATATATATATATATATATATATATATATATATGCATATAGATACACGCATAATCATATATACATATACATACATTAATATACACATACACTGTTAATTATAATATACATACTCGAATTTCACTTTTACCATGAGTTAATTGGATTAGTCAGTTATGTAATAAGTAATTGTACATACGCATTTATAGTGTACAATAAACATATTTATTGTACATATGTTGGTTAAGTGGAGTGGACATCTTTGATGAGGTTCGAAAATCGATTAAGGCTCTTAGTCATTTTTGCAATCTACTGAAAAATAATTTAATTTATTTATATATCTACTGCATATATATATCGTGGCACTCCGTCGGTTACCGCGACGAGGGTTCCAGTTGATCCGATCAACGGAACAGCCTGCTCGCGAAATTAACGTGCAAATGGGTGAGCATTCCACAGACACGTGTACCCTTAACGTAGTTCTCGGGGAGATTCAGCGTAACACAGATATATATGTGTGTGTGTGTGTGTGTGTGTGTGTGTGTATAATTTATTTACAAGTATATCTCATTTGTTAGAGTATCAGACTTTTAATCTGAAGTCGCAGGTTCATATCCCTCAGCGGGCGTATATATACTTCTGGGCAGTGCTCTAGTATGGCCACAGTATAATGACTGGTACAAGTAAAAGAATAAAAGCGTTGTGTGTGTGTGAATTCGTATTCTCGTGCGTTTTTGTTATGTATATATTTAATAAATAGATAATAAATGTATAATAAATTACACCTTTCTATTGATAAACTACTTACATTTTCATGGACAACACACAACAATACATTAATTAAACAGATCCCCATGGCAGCACGTGTAAAATGACACACTGGGATTTCTTTAAACAAGTTATTTAAACTTTACTTGACTTAGTCGGATTAACAAAATAAAATTTCTCATATTTAAAACGAAAATTCAAGTTCAGAGAATAAGACAAATAATTTTGAAATACATCAAAATTAAAATACAAATACGAGATCTGCATGAAAAAAGTCGCAAGAACTCCTGATCAGAAGTTGGATTAAAAACAAAAATTATGTTGAAAATTAATGCTCTATGTAAAGTGCTTTTAATTTTCGTTTTATGCATTGCCGGAATATGTTGCCTTGTGCTAGTTTTCATTGCATTAGCTTGTTAAGATATATAAACCTCTGGAAATAATGCAACAGCCGCTCATGGTTGCAATCTCTGTCACCTTTTATTTAACTGAAGCTAAACGAACTAGAAACTCTGGATTTCACTCATAAAGACTAATGACCTTGGAACTTCTGGCCTGTAAACCAAGCTTTATTGATTCTGTCACCACTGATTATTTGAATTTCGGACCTGGAACACTTATCGAAAGCGACATTGATTGTCCGGCCCTGAATCAGAATCTTTTAACTACTCTTATATTAGCGTGTACATTTATGTTTATCTTTGTCTTTCTTTCATATACACTCACACCTCGTATTCGCTTATCGTCAATAACTATCTGCTCTCTTCACTCCGTTTATTTATCTATCGATCAATTTATTCGACTCCATGTCTTTGTGTCTCTATTGATCCTTTATTTTGTCTTCCTATTTGTAAGTCCACTTATTCCTCTCTAAGTGGATAATTATATCTAAATGGGTTTTTTCTGTATCTGTTTTATTTATATATTTTCAATTGATCGTTGAATTAATGTAAACTGTAGTAGTGCAAAGAACTCCAAAGTAAGGGTCAAATACATTTGGCCCTTGTTACAGTCAGCTTCTTGAGTGTGTAGTCAATAAAACGTGTGGCGCGCTCGCAAAATAACAAATGCGTAGAACTCAGATTTGCTGAAAGTATTTATATTGGCTAGTTCTAACATATTTCTAGAAATAAGGTCTCTGCTTCAGACCTGTTGGTTCCATAGTTGGTTGTGGGGAAAATTATCATAAATAGTGATTTAAAAAAGGTAGTTTAAAAGATACGAAGCAGTTCATATGTTATAGAATGACATTTCACCTAAAATGAAAAACAGTCATCCATATGAAAAGTACAAAAGGTTGTCAGTCCATAGTTAATTTAATCAGTAATATATAAGCCTTTAAAAAATATTACATTGATGATAGTAAAGCTTTGCATCTGAAAATTAATTCTACATTAGTTTGAATGTTACATAATTAGAACGAATAGTTTCGCTATGTTGATAATTTCTCTACGGTAAAAATAAGAAAAGGCACACTTTCTGGAATTTGTAGAAATGATTTATTACTTTGAGTGTTCTTTCATTGAAGTGCGTATCTCGTATTGAGACTAACCGAATGAAAAAACCTTTTCGCTGATACAGAGGACGAAGGATGTGGACTGATCAGCTAAAGTGTCTTGCGTAAGCTACAGCAGCTTGTAAACTGTAATCTACATTAGTTGTAAAAGCTGCGATAATTTGAGACAGCAGTTTAAGCTACAGTGGCTTGTAACAATGTTCAAATTGTCGTGACTTGTGGCAGTAGTTTAAGCTGTAATGGCTTGTAACAGTAAATGGTGCATGTGTTCATCTTTTCAGTTTCATTAAACATGTTGGAACAAGGTAAATAAAAATGTGTCAGCTGTGTGAGTCTAAACAAGCTGCGGCATTGTGGCCGATAAGTGAGCTGCACGACTGTTGTAATGTAATTAGACTACATGACTGTTCAAGTAGCTGATAGTAAAAACGGTTATCGTGGGGCTAGTGATAAAAAGTTCGCTCAGCCCGCAAAAAAATGACTTACATTACTAGTCGTAATTCACTCTTCAGCCAATCTATGCAGAAGCGAGAGTCTATAGAGAAGTCAGAGCCGTCAAGGGGGTACCCTGAGGAAATGTACCGGGATGTGAACTCAGAGCTGCCGAAATGGTGCTCTCTGGTGATGTTTCAATATGTGCAGAAGCCAAAGTCGTCAAGGTGTTGTTCTCTGCAGATGCTTCAGTGTGTAAAGAAGAGAACGGGTCCCTAAACGTAAGAATGATTTGGCTCTTTCGTATATAATATTTTACATCCAGAATAGTTCATTTTCTAGGTCAAACCGCTTCTTGTATAATTTCTACTTTGACAGTGGCAAACGTACGGAATATATCGCATAGAGAATATTGGTTCCTTGAGTGTGTTACAAGATTATCGATCAAACAGTTTTAAAAATAAAGCAAATTACAGTGGCACACCCATTGGATAGGGTGGGGGAGGAGTGTAAACAATAACTTACACTTTCACCACATTATAAAATTGGCTGACGCAATGCTGTTGTTGATTAGTGTCCTCCATCAATGAGTAAGTATGTTGCTATCGTTAATGGATTAAAATAAAAGGCATGATCAAATATTTTGTTGCATGTCCACATCGTTCGTACATTACTAGTGTAGTTTCCACATTTTAATCTGATTCGCTACAAGTGTCACTAACATATAACTCTCATAGTTTAGTATATACATGTGTGTTTATGTGTGCGTGTGCGTGCATGCGTGCGTGTGTGTGTGTATGTTTTATTTTCATTCTATTTTTTATGTAAGATACATTGCTTGCTACAAGGAAACAGGATTCATCTGAAGGTTTCTTAGCAATGGCAAAGAGAGTCAATTATAGATGTCCTTCACTATGGCTGCTCTGAGACAAACATGATTCTGATTTTCTAAAATTAATAATCTTTTTCTATGTTTTTATATAATGTTAAGGTCTTTTTACATACATAAAAGTTCTCTGAATTATACGGAGCGGGGTGCGAAATAAGATTGCCTAATTTTCATGTTTTGAATGACATTAGAAAGGTAATTGGTATCAAATTGTTTCAACGAGGAATCGAAACTTATTCGCGTTCTTTGCTACTACGCTCATCATCTGGATTTTTGTTTGATGATTACACCAACAAGGACTATTTTTATGAAACAAAGTCTTTAGGTGGCTAGTTTATCTCTCTGCCTAAATTCTCTTTACCTCTCTTTCTATCTCTCCGTGTACACATACATACATACGTTCATGCATACATACATACATACATACATACATACATACATACATGAATATTTGTAATCAAATTGCAGGTATCAGTACTACCAGTTGAGTTCTACATACAGAACACTAACATGTTCATAGGGTAATCAGGAAAGAATGCGCTCCGGTCCGGGGCCTACTTTTCGACGGTATTATTGCACACCGGCCTCTCTCCCTGAGATGAGGCGCCACTTGCAAAAACAGCAAGTTACTAGCATTCTTCTAGCCATTGATCGTCATCTCTTTTTAACCAAATCCAGTGGTTTGTTTTCTCCACTAATTTGCTTTCAATCATTGTCTTTATCATTTTCCCTACCTTATACGGATATCTATAGGCAGACAGACAGGTACAGAGGTAATATCTGAATCTAACAGGCCATTCACTTCTGACTAAAAGTTTATCGTTGTATGACCTATATCCAGCGATTAGACACGATCTGTCTTTTAAGATAAGGATTAACTTGTTATGGTTATATCTATATTATGTAATGTAGAATTTATTTCTAATATCATTTCAAAGAGCATTACAAGTAAATAAATAAATAAAAATATTGCTGAATCTGTTATAGATTTAATATGTTTCTAGGTGCCGATTTAATTAAACAATTTGTACTTTTGCTCGCTGGTGTTATTTTATTTATTTTACAAAGACGGCAAAAAGCTATGTTCAACTATTACAAAACATTGACTACATTTCTGTCACTTTACTTTTTACATAAACATTTCTCAAAGTTTATCTGTTTCACCCATCACCACCACCACATATTCAAAGAACCTTAATGTACAAATTGAAATGCAAAAGAATGAAATAATAAATGGATTTATGAATGAAAGTTTGGTAATTGCGCTTATTTCCACCACGCGGCACTTATTATTGCAAACATGTTTTAACTAACCTAAATTATAAACACACACACAAATACATTCATATATATGTCTCGAGTTGTAGCTGTAATTCAAAGGGGCCAGCCTTGTCATATTCTGTGTGAAGCTGATTCTCCCTGAGAACTGCGTTAATGTTATTCATGTCTGTGGAGTATTCAGCCATATGTGAGTTAATATTATCCTCGTGTGGTAATGAAAAATGAAATTGACACCCAATATTTGCTGTGTGTATGTATCTATGTATGAACTTTTCTATGGATTTATGTGTCTACTGTCTCTCTCACTTTGTCTCTTTCTCTTTCACTTCCTTTGTGTCCCTCTTCTCTCCCGCTTTTGATTTAACAATGTGTATATGTATTTATGTATCTACTTCTCTTGCGATGTGATAAACATTTAAAAGCACAAAACGAACGCCATCACCACTCACTGACTCTTTCACTCTCTCTCTCTCATTCTCTCTCACTCTCTTTCTTTCTCTCTTACGTCCTTTCTTTCTCTCTGAAACATTTAAAAACACAAAACGAACGCCGTCACCAATCACTGTCTCTTTCACTCTCTCTCTCTTTCTCCCTCACTTTCTCTCTCACACTCCCTTTCTCTCTCTCTCTCTCTCTCTTACTTCCTCTCCGTCCTCCTCTCTCTCGCTTTGCCACTTCTTTCAAGTAAGTGTGACGCATACAAGAGGTACATATAAAAACAAAAATTTAGCGTATTAATATTATTAATGTTGTATTATTATAATTCAATTGATGTGTTGTTATCACTCTATTACTTACCTTTTGTCCCTCCAACATAAGATGAATCCGATTGTAATTGTACTCTTTGTAGCATCTATATGCAATGATAATAAATTGAACTCAACTGAAAAGTAAAATGTTGGCTTCCGGCGAATTGAACCTCCAACTTTCTTTTGTGTCACATAGATCTTTTATTTTTTTACTGTACTTTCTTCTTTGATAACTGAGGTAGGGTATGAACATCACAAAACCATTTCTTCTTCGCTAAACTCAAAGGCGCCATTTTCTCTTGTTGACGTAGTTCTGAATAAGAGAAATGGAATAACTAATTTGATCACACTTCTCTGAGAGAAAATATTGATTAATTTATTTTCTTATTTTCATATACTTTAATGAAAATAGAAACAGATGAGGAAATATTGTGATGTATGCAGTACATAACTACAAGATATTGTAATTTTATTTCTTCCGCTCTGGCTTTCTTCTCTCCGCCAACGCTGACGTTCTTTCAAATGTGCAGTTGTTGGCTTTTAGTGAGTCTTCTGATTTATGAATAATTACAATTTGCTTTGTCAAGTCTCGTGTCACTGAACACTGTACTATTAGATTTACGTGTTGCTACATTACTAGTAATGTCAATTGCACACCAGACCTCGTAGAATATAACTAGAGTATTTTCTTGCCACAAGTAAAGACCTTTCCAGTGTGAGATGTTAACCATCTTAATTGATGAGATCAAAGATTAAACACGGTTACACACGCACACGCAAACACACTCTCTAGTGCACTTACAGAACAAACTACACTGCACAAGCACGCAACCGCACACGCACCCCTGTACACATCACCGCACACGTACCTCCACGCACGCACCTCCACACACGCATGCACGCATACATACACGCGCGCACACACTCTCTTTATCTTTCCTTTCCTCTCTCACATCTAAGAGACAGACCTGAAGGTGACATAGAATAGAGAGGGCATGTCACTGAAGAATTCGTGAATGGTGACGAAAGAAATCTGACAAACATAACTGATTGATTGATTATTCAAAAAAATCTATTAGTTAATTGGCTAAATAGTTAATCAATTGACAAACAATAAAGAAGTGAACTAGAACCAGTACGTGTGTTTATTATTGACGCAATGACCCTCCCGAGGTTCAACAAAATACTGATAATTGTTACTCAAATACGACTGCGATAACACATTTGGATCAGATTATCAACACGCACTAGTAGTAAAATCAAATGGTTTATGACTGGGATAAACCAAATCATAGAATATTATAAATCCTGAATCACCAGGATTTTTTTATGGATACACCTCCATCACTTAACCTTTGTAAGTTTTAAGCTGCTCTGTTATTTAGTGTTTGGGATATCAAACCTCTCTCGACATTCTCCTTTATCACAAAACTGCAGCTATAGGGGATTCGCAGTAAAACTTACAAGTATCTCATGAGAGACTGAGCTTTTCTGTTCTGTTGTTGTTGTTGTTGGCGCTCCGTCGCTTACGACGTCGAGGATTCCAGTTGATCCGATCAATGGAACAGCCTACTCGTGAAATTAACGTGCAAGCGGCTGAGCACTCCACAGACATGTGTACCCTCAACGTAGTTCTCGGGGATATTCAGCATGACACAGTGTGACAAGGCTGACCCTTTGAATTACAGGCACAGCAGAAACAGGAAGTAAGAGTAAGAGAAAGTTGTGGTGAAAGAGTACACCAGGGTTCGCCACCATCCCCTGCCGGAGTCTCGTGGAGCTTTAGGTGTTTTCGCTCAATAAACACTCACAACGCCCGGTCTGGGAATCGAAACCGCGATCCTATGACCGCGAGTCCACTGCCCTAACCACTGGGCCATTGCGCCTCCACTTCTGTTCTGTACACAAAAAGAAAAATGAATTTTACATCTGTGGTAAAGATTTATGCAAGAAATAAATATTGTACTTTATATTTTTAAAATTTGTTTTATTTTTTCCCTTGTTTCAATGACTGAAGGGTTTACTGGAACAAGTCAATCCCAGTACCTGTACTTATCCTATGGGCCTGTTTTGTCAACCCGTTAAGTTACGAGGAAGCAAACAAACCAACAATGGTCGTCAAACACTAGCAAAGACACATACACATATACATAGCAAACACACAAAGACATATACACATACACACGCGTGTGTGCACGTATATATGCATATATATTATGGGCTTCGACGCAGTTTCTGTCTACCAAGCTACTCACAAGGTATTGGTCCTCCCTGGAATATAGCAGAAGACACTGCTTAAGGTGCTGTGCAGTGAGATTGAACCTAAAACCACATAATTATAAAGTGAGCTTCTTAACTGCTCAGCCATGCCTGCGCATACTGGGAGAATATTTGGAAACGGTTTCGGAAGCGAACTAGATCTTTTCTCCACGTTATGCATCGACTCATTCCTTTCCTTGAAGGATTGTTTTATTATTATTTTTTTTTATAGTTTCTACAGACCTTTAAATCACTCTGAAGTTCTTTAAACAATTATACATAGTTTAATTGATTCTTCTTACCCCTCCGTACTAAATTTGACCTTCAGCCTATTTTGATATCGTCACAAAACTGCCCTCCTCTACGTTTTCCTCACCGCACTTAAAATAATCTTCAAAGTTAGACGCCACTGTGATGTCAAAATTACCATAAACGTTATCATATAGAAACAAAACGTGATTTTTAAAAGAATATTTACTTATAATTCTTATTTTACTTCGTAAACTATTTCTAGAATTTTCAGAGCGCACAATAGCTAGCTATGTTGACGAGTGATTGCTATTTCAGAGAGAGAGAGAGAGAGAGAGAGAGAGATAGAAAAGGGGAGAAAGAGAGAGAGAGATAGAAAAGGGGAGAAAGAGAGAGAGAGAGAGAAGGGGAGAGAGGGAGAGGTGAAGAAAATTTTTCAAAAATCAATAATTCTTGATTATAAATACGTGAGACATGCATTAGGTATCCACCATGGAGTTATGGTAAGTCTCCAGAGAGTCAAATATACGAACAGGTTTCAATTTTCTGTTGAAACCAATTTAATTCTCTTATGTTGATACCTTCGGGATATATATGGACGTCACAAATTCCAATTTCTCAAACTCTTTAAATTTGACAACTTTGGTCGATGTAATAAATCAATAAATGCGTGCATTGTGTGTTGTTCTGCGTATATGTAAAATATATATATAAAATCTCGGTTTCGACCACGAGTCGTATGACCGGTTGTATGATCAACGAAACTGTGTATTCATTGAATCATAGTGTAAATGTAAATTGTATCATAGTGTATTCCGCATGC
The DNA here is from genome assembly GCF_046866305.1 of Octopus bimaculoides. Taxonomy (NCBI): domain Eukaryota; kingdom Metazoa; phylum Mollusca; class Cephalopoda; order Octopoda; family Octopodidae; genus Octopus; species Octopus bimaculoides. Next base: position 22,453,170 of record NC_142932.1, on the reverse strand, counting down.
ACTTACATCATTAACAAAATCCTCAACCCGACATCCATTGAGCTCTCACGGAGTTTCTATCTAACTAGTTTTATTCAGAATTCAGTTGGCCTGAGTAGAAGAAACTTATCCAACAGTAAAAAAAAAACTACTCCAGTGTTAGGATTGATTCTATGTCATATTGTTCGGAAAGAGCACTTCTTAATAATTCGATTATGCCTGCGTTTATACAAATATTCCAAGTCGACAAGTCTTTGCAAAGTGTCACCTCTTGACAAACATCTTACCTCCGCGTGAACATTGATTAAATATTTCACTTTTTATATTTCACATAACATTGCAAGCAGCTTTAAATTGAGAAGATGAGCTTTAATTTTATTGATTAACTTTTTATTGATTCGCGTTTTAAGGCAGTTTCTTGGATACAAAATCATGACTCTGTAATACGAGGAATAATAGGTACAGCGCGAACATTTTCCTTGAATTTTGTGAGAATACTTCTAAAACAGCCAATTATTGTTGATGCACCGTCGGTAGCCATTGCTGTAATATTTCAGAAGGGAATATTGTGCTTTTGGGATACAAGACGGTATAACTGTAGTACACCAAAAAGACAAGGTACATATCCTCTGCAATAGCTAGGTATTATTGTTACACCGTTGGTATCCGTTACTAAAATATTCCAGAAGAGAATAATGCATTTCATCACATAACCAACCAAATATTGGAAAGTGTTATTTCATTTCACATAACACTTTTAAAGCAGTCGGCAAACAAACTGCCGTCATTTATACACGTTAGGCTGGAAATATAATATTCAATATAACCATAGAAGTATTTAAACAACTGAAAGTTGACTTACGATTTGGCTACAAAACTTGCAATGTTGAAGCTCAGGTATCATTCTACCTTCCATACAAATGTAATGCTTTTTTGCATTGCATTTGTATTTAGCAGCATACACTTTAGAACATTGTTAAGTGTCTTTCTTCATAACAGTTTCATTCACTTCTTTAATTGCATGTAATTCACTTCTTTAATCTATTTACCAATGGAATACGATATATATATTTTTTTTGCGTGTGTGGTGGTAACGATAAGGAGAGATTTTTTTTTTTTTTTGCTTTATTAAGGAAGTTGTGGTAATGACACCTTTAATCTTTCTTTAATATCGATTTCATATTTGGCAAAAGGCTAGCAATTTCACGGGGAGTGATTAGTCGATTACATAGCATGCATTTATGATGGCGACTCATTGTCTATCTTCTATTTGAATCTTAAATTACGATTCAACCATAGAGCAATTTTTTTTAATCTTGATTTTTTTTTCATAAAAATATAAATATATTGATTCATCTACTATAAGAAACATTTTTGCTGCTTTTAAGATCATTACGTAGCATGACTAAACTGTCACCATGTGAAGAGAATTTATAATTAACCCATACACTTTGTTTTGCTACATTTCTAGCAACTTTACAACAATATTGTAATATTTATTGTCTGACATTACAACAGTCGTAGAAAGATATACAAGCCATATTTTAACTGTGAGCTGGGTGACCAAGAAGCATCGTAGACACCTCATTAAATTTATACATCTTGTTCAGTTAGTTTGTGTGGTAGTTTGAAGAAAATCAAGCCAACAAGCTCTATTGCAATGTCAATGATATGAAAGGAATAGAAAGATCTCCTGAATGTCTGTTGTAATAACGGGTTTTCTGTAATAAAAATACATTAACTCCCAACATGGATCCCACAAGTAGACTTGCAACATTTGATTAAATGTTGTTTGTTCTGGACGACTATGTGATCTGACAACTACTTTGGACCGAAGCTTTCATTAAGCTCTGTCTTTGATAAATCGTGGCCTAAACGTAAATTTCTTATGATCTGTAATATATACTATTCCCACCCGTACACACACAGTTCCTGTAATACTGATGCCAATAATGCAAAGAACTACTTTAACACACAGCCTGACACCACCACCCGACAACTTGTAACGGACTTGACTGGATCGTTCTTCCACTCTAAGCACGAGCTTCTTAGCCTTGGGTCCAAATTTATCCCAACACAACGGATCGATGACAAACTAATGCTTAATATCAAAACTAATTTCTGCGGTACAGCCCACCAACATAAATGTATATCAAACCTCAATTGCCACAACAACCGCGTCAATGACTATGATCTGTTCCATTCCAAACCCCATCAAATTTTCCCCCTACTCCCTTAATGACTCCCTTCCCACCCCGTCAACCATTAACACAAACGTCGTTTCTATTCCTCCCGATGATAGGCTCAAGTCCATTCAAGATTAAATAAATAGCAGAAAAGTTGCAATCGCAGATGATGCTCATAGACTTTCGTCAGGTTCCAAATTGGCACCAGAAATGTATATAGGTTCAAGTCTCTTGCACGCAGTATGTTTGAGAGATCATCTAGGGATTTAGAACTGATAAAAGATTATAAGTCAAAGCTTTTCGTTTCTCCTATGAAAGAAAGCTACTTGATTGAATTAAAATATAACAGTGAGTCATATCACAAAGTGAAAGCTTCATCTATCAGTTTATTTCAAAGTGGATGATCCTCTTTATTATTGTCATGGCATTAATGAACTTTTCGCAAGTTTATCTGAAAAGCATGTTGTTAGCGAACTGTGATATTTTGTAGATTCATCATTTCTTGGTTTGAAAGCACAATGGTAATTTTAGAACCATCTATCATCGCCTCTCATTCACTGCATTTAAAAGATAAAAGATTCTTACGTCAAAATGGAGATCCTATTTTTATGAAATTCAATGCAACGATCACCAATGAAATCTTAATCTTAGTTACAGCTGTGTTGATGGGCACGTGAGGATGATTCCCTGAGCGCTACTGGAACAGGGATGCTTTAACAGGGCATTATAATAGAGAAGACTGGTCAGCCAAGTTTTAATATATTTCTGAAAGAAACAGGATTCAAACAGTACCTTTGTTTGATCTGAAGAACATGCTTTTATCATCTCATCACATTAAGCGTGGTTTAATAAAAGTATTTGTTAAGGTCATAAGTAAAAACAAAAAGGAATTTCAGTCTTTCTCATGACTACCTGTCTGATAAGGGTACACTAAGTACATGCATCACAACCATATGTGCGCGATATGTTTATCTCATATCAAGATAAAAAGTGCATGACCTTGCAGGTGGGACGCAGTTAGAATTTTCTTCAGGTCGAGTAGCTCATCCTGCTCAAATGGTCTCTGAATAAAGGTTGTTTTAGGATGTTGAACGAAACACCCATATTTCTAGAGGTGAATTATTCAATCCCCAAAGATTTACTCTCAGCACATGGCTATGATGCTCCCCCACTACTTCTGCTCATGATCAGAGATGCACATAATGTGAGAACAAAAGAGAACAGTATAGCGTGGTACATAAAGAATTCTACTGAACCATTGCTGCTAGAAGTGAAAAAGTCAAATCGGATAAAAATTGGACAGTGCAAGGAAAAGTTTGAACACAAAGAGATGCATATTGAAACTGAATGAAGGAAGAAAGAAAAGAAAATATATGGGCAGTTTTAAGGGACATAAAAGCCGAAACCACTAAGCCGCTAAGAAACATACTCAACTGGTTAAGGTTATTATTTTTCACTAGAGTTATCATTTATTACTATATGACTTACTCGATTTTCTGGCCTTGTATTTATTTCCTCTTTTTTATATAGCATAAAGCAGAGAAGATACAATCACCACGGGAATAAGAAAGCCTACGACGATAGTTTTATTATGCTGCCCCCACCTTACATAGATAAATTAGACTATTTGCGATACACACTCAGAATTAAATGACATGGAGTTTGTGGAGTTTAGTATCCCATCGCTACGGACACAATGCATTGCTGGTTAATAAGGCAAACCGTTAAACCTTACCCAGTTTGTTCGATACTCCATTAGGCTCAGCATATCGTACCGTTATATACATTTCTATCACCGTCTCCTATTATCTGGCTGTCAGTGAAAAGAGAAGCGCTTGGGATAAGAATCTGATGAAAGCAAAACCATATTCTCAATTGGAAACAGTGCCACGTGGGAAGTATATTGAGTTTAGATGATGTTTCGTCTATTACTTATACAATTATAGACAAGCTTCTTCCAAAAATAGCCAGTTAACTTTTGAAATAACACATATGAGGCTGTTTGCCATGGAAAGAAGCTAGGAGCAGCAATGAAATATCACAAGATCAAAAGCAATCTAACCTTGTCCATTTCACTACGTATTACGTATTTAAGACTTCAATATTCACACTGGTCGTACAACTCAAACAGTAATTCACACTTGTACCATTCAAGTGTTTGAATTGTGCAAATATCTGCTAAAATCGTAGTCCAAGATACGGGATGGATTTGATCAAAAGTCAGCTCAATCATGGCTAAGCAACAGCATATAATGCTTCTTTTGTTGAAATAGTAGGCGGAAATAAAGATTATATTACGCTGAATGAAATCAACAGGTGGTGATACTCAGTTAAATAAGCCAATGACCACAGCTGTCTAAATACTTTTCGTGCACGATGATTTATTTATTCGGTGATATTTTGCCTGCGAGCATAATCAATTATATAGCTTCGTAGACTAAGAGGCAAGCTCTGACTAAGCCCGTTCTGTAACCTACTTTCCATTTTTGCAAGAATTTTTTTCTTTTATTTATTTTACGTTAGTTTCCAGTGCATTTGATAAAGTCGTATTACCAAATAACATTTCACAAATCCTGAACTTGTACAAGGAAATTCGTTTTTCAGTTCCCTCCTGAGAAGCGAAAAGTAATGTTTGGATCTCTTTAATATGTATGTGTGCTTTGTGTATATACATACATACATACATACATGCATACATATATATATATATATATATATATATATATACATATATATATATATATATATATATATATATATATATATATATATATATATATATACAGGCGTGCTGATCTACATATTTGCATCATTATTTCCATAACTGCTCACCTGGATTCCTCCTATAGTCACTCTTTACCGCGCGGACGTGGTCCTCGATAAAGATTTTGGAGTGTAAGTTCAAATAATTTGAGTGCTACTTAAGCGTTTTCTATATTGAGTGTTTCTGGATCTCACTTGACCCTCTCTCTTTCTTTCTCTCTCTCTCTCTCTCTCTCTCTCTCTCTCTCTCTCTCTCACTTTATAAACATATATATGTATGTATATATATTTATTTAAGTATATGATTATAAATATATGATTATAATTAAGGGTGCTGGAGGGACAACACCAATACGCCTGATGTAGAATTTAAATATCTACAAACTGTTCTAAAATAGTTCTCATATTTGGCATGAGGTCGAAAGCGGGGAAATTAACGGGAAGATTTTATAATACATAGTATATATACATGTATGTGGGGGGGGGGGGGGGTATGTGTGTGTATATATATATATATATGCATATATAAATATATATATATATATTTGTACGTATACATATATATATATATATATATATATATATATATATATATATATATATATATATATATATATATATATATACAAAGTATATATATATATATATGTATGTATATACATATTTGTACGTATACATATATAGAAAATATAGGGAGATCAGTTAATTATGATTTTATTCAACACATTCTTCTCTCAGATTCACACACTTATTGAAGCAGTCCTTCAGTTTTTCTAAACCCTGTAAAAGAACTTAGAGCCAAGAACTTTTCAGCACCCCCTCGTAGTTAGCTCAGGTTCACGCGAACTAATTGTAGGTCTTTCTTTTCGTTTCTGTTTTTTTTTTTTTTCCTATTTTCTTGCCGAATAAGAACAGGTTAAGTTTTGGGTGGATGCCAAATAAGGACGTAATCGGAAAAAAACTATGATGATAACTTCAGCACAAAGTCGAATAACTCCGCCCACACACGTCGTAGAGAGTCAGTTAGCCCTTAATCTTTTGAACTGAAAGCTAATCACTGTGTTTGCTGTATCAAACCTTCTATTTTAATATTAATTTCGGAAGATTTGTAAAGTATATTTCCCATTTTGCCAGTAATGAAATGCGCATGACTATTAATATTTACCTATGTGTGAATGATGTGTGTATATATGTATGTGTGTATGTTCATAAATATATATATATATATATATAATACTCACTAAATGTGACTAGTGTGTTTTCGGACGATTACTGTCCTTGTCAGTATGTATGTTATTTCTTTACTACCCACAAGGGGCTACACACAGAGGGGACAAACAAGGACAGACAAACGGAT
>NC_142932.1:22406885-22439385 GCF_046866305.1 Octopus bimaculoides | reverse complement strand
TGTGTGTGTGTGTGTGTGTGTGTGTGTGTGTGTGTGTGTGTGTGTGTGTGTGTGTGTGTGTGTGTGTGTGTCATATATCATATATTTATATAGGCCATTCACTAACAATTTCCGTATATCATTCTTATACGTATATCAACGAAGATTAAAATCTTCACTGAAATTCGTGTAAGAATGACATAAGTAAATACTTTCAAAACCTACTTTCCGACCTTTTTCTATGTACATTCTATGATCTTTGTAATTATGGAGACCAGAATATGAAGTGTTTCATAAAAATATACAGATTTTATTGACAGGTTTCACTTTCGATGTATATAGATATTAATAGAGTTCTAAATATTGGTTGCATATTGTTCACTTTTACTCGCACTGTATATATATATATATATATATATATATGGAGAGAGAGAGAGAGAGAAACATACGTACATTCATACATGCATACATATGTGTATATACATATATACACATACAAACATACACATACACACACATACATACATATATACATACATGCATGCATGCATGCATACATACATACATACATACATACATACATACAACTTAAATTTACATTCATAGTACGAGTGTAAATGTATAGAGTTTGGGGTTCTTGATTGTGTTCAGTGCAGAAGTAGCTTCTATGTGGGATGATATATGTGCAATGAGGAATTGGGTCGTGTCTTGTAATGCATAGTGACTATAACGTATGTTTATTTATTGTATTAACTATCACGCATTCAGTTGATTTTTTTTCGTGTGTTTTTCTTTATTGACTTCGTTTATCTGAAGGTTACCAATATTACGGTTAATAGCAACTGCAATGTATTTTACTTCATACTAGGTGTAAATCTACCTTCATCTCTAGAAACAGAGATTTACTAACTAATCAAGCATATAAACATAGACCCTGACTAATGATTAGACCCAATGTCTCTAGCTTAAAAGAAACTCTGTGCTAGATCTTCTGGCTTTTCTTTTAGACCCTTAAGTCTATGCTCCAAACCTTTTGTGGACCCATCAGTAACTCTAAAAGGGTGCTCCAAAGACTCGAACCAGAAACCCTAATTTATAACAGGTATGCTTTCGGCTTCTACGTTGTCTCTTTCTCTACATCTCAGTACCTAGCTCTTCCACCTGTTGACTTATTTATTGACTGACTTCATTTGCCCTTCTGATTTCTGTTTTTTGATCTTCACAAATTCTAACATCCACAAACTCCTCTCCATCATCAACAAGACAACACCTATATTAATTTCTTCGATCAAGCCTACCCACGGGATCAAGTCTTTCAGATCATGTGACCAGCGCTCAGTCCATACAACTCCTTCATCACCAGATATATGGAGGTAAACTCATTCTCACTTCATTCCGTGAAGAAGCTAACCTGATACATTGTTGAGCAACGAAGACCATTGAGTATTAAATAGCAATGTTCAAATATTTTAATGGAGTGGTTTTTACATTTTATGCCTTCAGAGTCGATAAAATTAATTTAGTTGTGTGGATCAATATGATCGATTATTTTCTCTCTCTCAAATTTGTATTCTTGTGACTAACTTAGAAATCAATATTATTGATGTAAGAGAGTGATGGGCAGCGGAATCGATAGTGTGCAGCACGAAATTTTTTGCAGTGTTCACGGACGACCTTTTGGGTTCAAATACTACTGAAGTCTACTGTGCATTTCGAATTGATAAAATAAGCACACTGATTTAGTGAAGTATAATTCATTTAAACGCACCCTTACATATTTGAAGCTTTGTACCAACATCAGAATACATTGTCATATATTTTTCTATGAATAATTTATTTATGTGGGATGATATATGTGCAATGAGGAATTGGGTCATGTTTTATAATGCATAGTGACTATAACGTGTCTTTATTGTATTACCTATCACGCATTCAGTTGATTTTTTTTTTTCGTGTGTTTTCTTTATTGACTTCGTTTATCTGCAGTGTGCTTCTGGTCAACATTAGTTTTTTAACGGGTGTGCTTCTGGTCAACATTAGTTTTTTTGCTACGGGCTACATATTTGCCATGCAGAATGTTCTGCCCCCACCTACAATCAATTGTTCATGCACTTTTTTCCTTGTCATTAATTTTACCTTTCTTGCAACAACAGTTACAGCGTACATGGATAACTTCATTAAAGTTATCCATGAAGAAACTCTGCAGTAATCACTTTCAAATCCTGCCTGGATCGACTTTGCCTTCCGTCTTTTTGCTGTCCCATAAAATAAGTTCTTCATGTACTTACATGAATTCTATTGACTAAGATTTGTGTCAATCGCATGAATTGCAGTTGTTATACGCAGGTCGAAACAAGACAAGCCCAGTTGAAGCTATTTCGAGTTTTGATTGATGTTATTTTAATCTAATCACGTTACTGATGCCGTTTTTGAAATGCAGGCACTTTACGACACCTTATTCTTCTTTACAGCACACTTGATTAGCAAACACCCTACCGACTCTCCACTTTCTATGTTAGCAAACTCCGCACAGCCCCTTATTTCTCTTCTCTAGTTTTTTGATCAGCAAACACTCATCCTACCCCTTATTTTTCTGCTCTTATGTTAAATACATTTGCTCTTTTCTCTAAACTCACGTTATTCCAAATTTACCGAGTTTCTTACCTACTAGATAAACCTAAATTGTTTAAAACAGATGAAGTAGATTGTCTTACAACACATTAAGGAGTGACACGCAGAAACATGTTTAGCTATTTAGTCATTTATCTTAATATATTAGGTAAGTTCGTTCGTTTTTTCTTCTATTTGTCTCAATCCTTTTCAATGTTATTTGAAAAATATTTTGATCATGATGTTTTATGGGGGTTTTTTTGTAGCTCTATTCTCCCTCTACAACTTTCGTTTATCGTTTTTTGTAATTTACATAAATTTTAATTCTTTTTAGACATATGATGACAGAGAGCCAAGTAGAAAAACGATCAAATTTATCTGACAATCCAATATGTAGACAGGACGATCTCTGCTCAAAGGCAAATAGTTTTCTTTTTATTATTCTGAGAAAATTCAAGTCAGGGAGAAAGGTAAATTGATACTGGATATAATTCAAAAACTGGCATTCAACACTGGCGTCAACCTGTCAGACTTGTATTCAGAATTAAGTCTAGCATCAATCATTCTGTAATCGTGGCCTTCAGAGGAGTTTACTGACGAAAGTCTTCTTAAGTTTTATTTAAATCATCTTAATATTGATTTCTTACAATATCTCCAAATAATGTTATGATGGTTACATAATCACATATCCCTTCTCTAATAAAGTTAAGGGTCTTTCATTAAGTACGAAAAGAAAGCTGATTTATAGGCGCAGGAGTGGCTGTGTGGCAAGTAGCTTGCTTACCAACCACATGGTTCCGGGTTCAGTCCCACTGCGTGGCACCTTCGGCAAGTGTCTTCTACTATAGCCTCGGGCCGACCAAATCCTTGTGAGTGAATTTGGTAGACGGAAACTGAAAGAAGCCCGTCGTACATATGTATATGTATATACATATATACATATGTGTGTGTTTGTGTTTGTGTATTTGTGTGTCTGTGCTTGTCTCCCCACCATCACTTGACAACCGATGCCAGAGCCTTTATTTATTCCTGCGAGGTGTTAATAAGTTTGTTTCTGTTCAAGATCTTTTATAACTATACCAACATCTAACACGACTGAATTTGAGGTATTCAGTTTACCCTTTCTGGAAATTGGCTTTGGCACATTTATCAAGACCGAACTCCATCCCGATATCATCATTGAATACTTTTACAGTACGTAAGAGGTCTTCATTGTCTTTGCCATAGAGTTTTAAGCCATCCATATAAAATAGATGACTTATTTTCATGCTGTCAATTTTATACCCATACCCTGTTAAGTTCACTTATAAGGAGCATTAGTGCTATACAAAAACTTAGAGGTGAAAGTGAATCAACGCTACAGTTGATGTTAATAGTTTGAAGCTAGTACTCCATTAGCATGATATAAATGAAGATACACATTCCACAATAACATATTATGCTTCAAGAAGTTTGAAATTACAAAAGAAATTTTGAAGATGTCCAGCGATTTCAAGAGCCATGAATGCTGTATGCTGACATAGACGTAGGGCCATTTTGTAATCAAATCATGCGGAAGTGAGATCTCTGCGCTTGTTATAACAGTTTTCAAGGATTATGCCATTAATTAGTTGATCTTTGTATCCATATGAGCCTCATCGGCATCTGTTTGTTCTGTGAGGAAAATATCGTTCTCTTCCATAAATGCATATGATTTCTCCACGAGAATAGGTGTTTAAATTTGTGTAAGCAGTGGATAAACAGGTTATGCGCCAATAGTGGTATTTAACTTTGGCTTCATTATTCTTTGGGAGTAGACAAGCAATACCACTTGTTAACCAATCAGGTGTTTTCTTTGGATATCTCATCATTTCAGTGAACAACTGAACTAGCTTTTCATGTGCGCACGGGATGAGAGCCAGACATTTGGCATTCTATCTTTACCGGCAGTTATGAGCTTTCGTCAAAGTCATCCTAAGATCTACTATTGCGATGTCTCCCCATGCTTATTCTTGTAAGTTTTGGCAGGATCTTTCTGTACGTCTAATCCAGCTTGCATTTTTATCATATGTCTTCTCATCACTCCAAATCTTTTTCAAAAAGCCTTCAATTTCTTCCATGGGAGGTGAGGAGGTTATAATTATTATTTTCTAGTAAACTGAATTTGCGATCCTATTTGCGATTACAACCATTTCACTTCATTTACGTCACTATTCTTTTCAGAGAAATCAAAGTCAAAATATCCGAGATGAGTTCGTATTGGATTATCTCTCAACTCCAACGATGAAAGATTTTTTTTCAATATCTACATCTACACTACGTTTCGATAGGCTTTATCTGAGCGGCATTTGGTGCCATTATTCCTGAATGTCCACTAAGTTCTAAAGTGATTTCCAATAATTAGGTAATTTTACTTTTAAAGTAAGGAAATGATGCTATTAAATTGACGGCAACACCATTATTGGCTTTAGTTTAGAAATCAAGGTATCTAATTCGAAGCCTGTCTACAACTAAGTTAACATCCAAGAATGAAACCCCTGTTAACAATCGGATCAAACCGATCGAAACGTAGCATAGTATATTGATTCCTAAAATTGGCAGAGAGTGGTACAGCCGATTAGTCAACCACTAGTGCTTGATTGGCACTTAATATTATCAATTCTCAGAAGGATAAGAAGCAAAATCGATCTCGGCAGGATTCAAACACATTACTTAAAGAAGGGACATAACGAAATACCAAAAAGAATTTTACCTGCCTCTCTTAGGATTCTGTTATATCGCCCTCATTACTGAAAAATGCGTTTATTTCAAGTTCTAGAAGTGATAATTTTGAAACCAGAGCTGTCGCATAATTCGAAACAAAATCTATACATATATTGGATATTGATATAGAGCTAAATGCCGTTTAGAATATTTCATACAGTCAACAAAAAGGAATATTTTAAATCAATATGAAAAGAAACTCGCAAAGAGAACAAAATACACTAGTGCTAATAACAATTCTTGTCAAAAACTGTAGAGTAGAGCCTACACTTTAAATCAAATTAATATAAACGACAAAGAGTGGTGAAGTTGGTTCAGAGTGAGTAGGAGAGAGATAAGCTTCTTTACATCTTCTTTACTTTTGATTTCAAATCTCGTCTTGTTTAGCTTCACTTTTCACCTCCGCACAATCGCTAAATAAAGGAACCAGCTTTTTATTAAACTGATCCAAGCCAAAATTAGTCTTCTACAAACAAGCAATTATGTCATATATCTGATTATTTCTGGTCAAGGAAGATAATAGAACCAACGCCGAACTGATTTTTTAAGCCAATGATTCTTTCTCTTTACCACACGCAAAGCCTTCTGAGCTCACAGTTAACGCCAAAGCTTGGTTAATGAGGCACTTGTCAAAGGATGGCACGCGGCTTCGTTTCCTATTGAAGTTGTCTGTCACGCTTTTGTAACAAGATCAATGGGCTATTTTGAGTACCCAAACAACTGAAGAAAACTCCCAAGCAGATAACCATGTCAGCTGAGACCAGTTCAAGTTGGTTGTGATTGTCAAGAGACCGCAGATTGCCTCTTTCTACAGGTGACGGATAATTCAATCCTCGCTGCCCTACTCAAAGCGAAGCGTACAGACTAGAGGTCGAAACATGTGTGACCCTGAGATACCTGCTGAAGATACGGAGGGGTTTCCAACATTGTGGTATTGCGATCGCTCTGGTCACATTCAGAAGAGTTTCCTTTATCTTTAATCAATACTTGTTGTTTGTTCGGAGGCTAAAATTTGTCTGATATTTATTTTACGTTTTAAGTAAGTTTGTACTTACCTCACCAACTAGTTTTAATGCAGATAATGTCCCTGTGTTGTTAACCTAGTCTTTTATTCCACTCTACCATTTCTGACTCCTCAATAAAATGATGCTTTCATCATATTCAGTTTATATATATATATATATATATATATATATATATATATATATATATATATATATATATATATATATATATATATATATATATATATATATATATATATATATATATATATATATATATATATATACACACATATACATATATCGAATACAACGATGCTAAAACAAAACAAAATTAAAATAATTTTTTTTTAATACTTAGTTCAGACATTCACCTCCTAGTTAAGATGAAAATATAAATATCTTCCACTCAACTTAAGACAATATTTTATGTCGCATAAACGTTAAAAGGTGTGTGGTGGGGAACATTTTTATAATTATTTTCATTTAGAAAAAGGACGGTAGCTGCTTGAGAATAATAAATTTACATCTTCGTAGAGTATGCTAGCAGCTGAAGAGAAGAAATCCAGACAAAAATGTTTTGTTATTCTTCAACATTTTCCATAGCAAGTTTTTATTTTTTTTACTTCTAAGATAGAAAGAAAAAATTCTTCAAAGTTTTTCTTCATCCGATAGTATAACAGTCTATAAGAATGAATGTAAAAAATACAATATACAATAGAAAGATAATAGGAAGTCTTTTAAGTGAGAAGGGAATCTTTTTCTTCCACCTTTGCATTATGCATTTATATATATATACATATATATTGCATATATATATATATTAGAAAACGCTTATTGTTATTTTTTTCTTTTGTATTTGGTTTGTAAGCTTCTTGACGTGAACTCGTATGTTGAAACAGATGTTGTTGTATCTCGGAAGGGTCATTATGCCAATAATAAACACACGCTGATTCTATTTAACTTCTTTTGAAACAGATCTGGATTGGAGAGAGAGCATGTCATTCATGAAGTTGCAAATGCTTTAACGGCAAAACAGCAGAAATCATAATTTCAAGTATTGGCACAAGGCCAAAGCATGAGTACTAAGATTGATTTGTTCGACTAAACCCTCCAAGGCGGTGCCCAAGCATGGTTGCAGTCCCATGACCAAAACAAGTAAAAAATAAAACAAAATTAAAATATATATATTCTGAGAAATTCATAAAGGATTTCTGGTTTCCTTTGTTAAAATGCAAGACCATTTTTGTCATCGCTGTTGATGAAGCAGAACCGAAGTGACACTGTCGGACATAGTTACGCCTCTTTGAAATACATGTGCGATCCAAACGACACGCCTCCACATATTCTTCATCTACCAAATTTGGCTCGAGTTGTATTTATAATAGAAGACATTTACTTATGTAAGTGTCATGTAGTGAATTCCAGCTGGAAATCTCATGTTTGCAAAGAATATCTATTTAACATTCGATCAATTCACCTCTCTTTTATATCTGAATCATATAGATTCGAGGTTCTTTAATTAGCCAGTGATAGAGGGTAACTAGAGGTCTTTCAATGATTTTAGTTTAAACTCATCGAAATTGTTTCTGCATATTCAAAAATTGATTAATCGACACAATTTTCTTGCTCAGCGGTAAAATGACACTTGATATCCGTAAATACAATACCAAATTTGAAACACCAACAAATTTCATATTAAACACAAATAACTTTCTAGTGTCTGCTAGTTAAGAGACATTAGAAGGCATTGAACGATAAAATTCTTCGTCCCTAAATCTCTTGTTTTCTCTCTCTCTCTCTCTCTCTCTCTCTCTCTCTCTCTCTCTCTCTCTCTCTCTCTCTCTCTCTTTCTCCTCTTCCTCGCTGTCACCTTCTCTCCTCGGCTTCTCTTTCAAACAATTTTGTTCGTCAAGAACGTGAGTTAGTCAATCAATACTTCATTTATATCACGCAACTGGGATAAACTTAGCTAATTGTTCAACCTTTCCCGTTCGGACTTCGCTATCAATTGAGGATTAGCTCTATTGACATCAGACAGTGGATATCCATTTCAACTATTACAGTGCATGAGAAGACAGCTTACTATTAACAGCTAACAAAATACTCGTCAATTACACTGTTTTCTTGCTGCTCCACCATGATAGATTGTTCTTCCCTCAAGGTACCTATTTACAGCTAAGTGAACAGAAGCCAAGTCGATTAGCAAGAGCGCAAAGCAAAAGGATGTAAACTGTAAACCTTGGTTCAAGGAAGCGGATAACTTGTTGAGTTGATTAGCAAGGACTCACTGAGTAATTGCTCACAGCACCTGATTTTTTCCTCGGGTCATACATTTCTGTACTAACTAAATGTCACGGCATAATATCTTGAAAAAAACAATTTTTAAAGTGGAAAATATTGATTTCTTTGTTTGGCACAATGCGACAATTTGTAGCGCAACGCTATAATGGGTTGGATTAATATCATCCGTGTATGATTGTTATTTTATCGACTCGGGGGAATGAGAGGGAAAGTCAACTTCGACCGGCTTTTCAGCTTGGAACCTTAGTCAGACAAAACGAAATACTGAACGGTAATATCGTAAGATTATGGATGACTAAGTAGATATTATTAGATCATTATCTCAAAATAAATATTTTTTTTATAAATGAAACCCATATCTATCAGCTAATTTTCCAATGCAAGTACAACGAGGAACACAAAATATAGAAGGCTCATTAGTTTGATTGGCCTGCTGTGTCTCTTTATGAGAGATCAAGATAGACAAGGATGGGACACCTTCGTCATGTTTCGCCCCAATCTTACCTCCAACTTACTATGGCCGTCGGGAATTTAGCTTCTAACAGCTAAAATCATTATATCCATAGTATCTTCTCAAGAAAATAAATGCAAGCATAGTGACTTGATTCCAATAGTTCAGCTTCTTGGACCAAAATGTCGTCCTAACTACAAACATATTTCTTCCTAATAACTATTGTATCTTTCTCTCACTGAAAACAATGACAAATATATTAGTAGATCTCTTGAGATTACGAGCAGACATAAAATTATGGGAAACTATCCGTTCTAACGAGTTCCTTTACAGAATGTGTGCAATTGTTTACATCAGTAGTAAAGTTTTGTTTTGTTTTAATGCAGAAGGTATACAGGTGAATGTCATACAGAGAATAAAAGTGTTCATTCATTCTTGCAAGGGCCTTTGAATGGTTTCTCCCTTTTTAACACACAAAACATGTTGTATCGCTGATTGGACATTGAATGCATTCAAGTCGAGGGAAATTCTCGGAGAAATAATATTTTTTGTCGAGAAACAGCGGCACAGGCAGTCTGATTTCATATTTCAACTGGCAACTCTCTCACTAAAATGTGCCCTGTTCCGTAACTCCCGCTTTCTTCTCACTCTCGCTGACCTTATAACCACACTAATCTTTCCTGTTTGGGGCAGTAATTAGTTACGACCTTCCAATATTCGCTATTCGGTTTCGCATCTCAAATGAAGCTGTTCCGCATCATGTATGTCCCCGAGAAAGGCATATACACCACCTAATTGTATTTCCTTTCCAACATAGATTTTGAAGTTTTGTGTTGAAGTCAGACATTTTTTTCATTATTTTTATGTTTGTCAATGCCGTAAAGTAAGATGTAAGCTCTGTTGCTACGTGGTTCTGATATTTTCGAAAGATATTTATTCTTATTATCTGTAAATGAAAATAGAACCTGTATTTTTTATTTTATTCAAACATCATAGAAGCAAACATCTCATTCGGCTATCAGATCGATGGGTATTTCGTTGTTTTTCTAGGTGAGGCACTTTAATTCACGTACCTCAATTTACGTAGCTTTAACTATGAATAATTACATGCTACAGACGAAAACACATAGTTCTGTAGAAACTGAAGTATAGTTCCGCTTCTAAAGACTCCTAACTTTTTATGAAAGAACGCCATCATGATCAACAGCAACATATTCAGGTACAAATGCAATCTCGGTAGAACAAACAAGTCAAACAAAGGACCTTCTGTAAAATGCTTTCAGTTAATCCACATTAAACATTAATTATTATATGATCCATTGCACGTTTAATTATATTCGTTAATACTGTCACAGTTCTAAGCTCTACATGTCTGTACAAGTTATTTGATCATGTTTTTGTTTAGTTACAATTTCATCTACATTCAGGAAGGCTACCCTTGTTAGTTAATAAATATAAATCGTTATTATGAAAGTATTGTTTATATATTCTGTTGACCTATACAGCAGATAACTAATTGAAAATTATTTGTTTTTAGGCGACAATGGTTTCTATTGTATCGGCACCGAATGCAAACAATATTCCTTCCAGTCAATAACATCATCTCTTCATCTCTCAAACACATTGTTGAGACTACAATGTGAGAAAGACACGTCCAGAAGCTTTCATACGAAAAGGCGATTAACTAAAGTAAATGTCTCTCTGTTTGTTAGATCCCAAATGTCTGTCTTGATGAAATCTGTACTCTTAACTTCACATATACATGTTCTTGTTTGAGTAACACGTGCACTAACGCACCGAAATACACACACACACACACACATACATATATATATATATATATATATATATATATATATATATATATATATATATATATATATATATATATATATATGTATATATATATATATATATATATATATATATATATATATATATATACATACATACTTAAATATTTACATTCACACATCTCCATATGTGTATATATGTGCAGATATGTGTGTGTGTGTGTGTGTGTGTGTGTGTGTGTGAAGACGCATGGCTCAGTGGTTAGAGCGTCGAACTCACGATCATGAGGTTGTGTGTTCGATTCCCGGACCGGGCTGTGTGCCGTGTTTTTGAGCAAGACACTTTGTTTCACATTGCTCTAGTTCACTCAGCTGTAGAAACGAGTTGCGACGTCACTGGTGTCAAGCTGTATCGGCCTTCGCTTTTCCCTTCGGATAACGTCGGTGGCGTGGAGAGGAGAGGCCGGTATGCATGGGCGGCTTCTAGCCTTCCACAAAAACAATCTTGTTCGGACTTGTGCTTCGGAGGGTAACTTTGTAGGAGCAAACCACATGGTTCCGGGTTTAGTTCCACTGCATAGAACCTTGGGCAAGTGTCTTCTGCTATAGCCTCGGGCCGACCAAAGCCTTGTGAGTGGACTTGGTAGACGGAAACTGAAAAGAAGCCCGTCGTATGTATGTATGTATATATATATATGTATATATATATATATGTATATATATATATATATATATGCGTGTATGTATGTGTGTGTGTATGTATTTGTGTGTCTGTGTTTGTCACACCACCGTCGCTTGACAACCGATGTTGGTGTGTTTACATCCCCGTGGTCTAGCGGTTCGGCAAAAATACTAGGCTTACAAAGAATAAGTCCTGGGCTCGATTTGTTCAACTAAAAAGTTGTGCTCCAGCATGGCTGCAGTCAAATGACTGAATCAAGTGAAAGAATAAAAGAATAGAAGAATATATGGGAATGATGGATCTTAGCTGTTGTCGCAGCATCCATCTAGGAGAGGAACACTCTGATGTAAAACCTGCCATTTCACGTGATAACTGGTCATTTCGCTTCGGTATGTCATTAGGTAGACTCACAGAGCGGTACTCGCGTTGTACAAGCGTTTATCACTACAATCCAATGGCGTACAGATGTCTTTTGCCCTTCCATCTATTGAAAGCGGTATGGTGATGGAAGAGTGACGATGTGTGCAGACCTCAGCAGTGAGAAGGTTCAGTTTCGTGTCCAGAAAGGCTTGAAACTTAGATCGACGAACTGCTCGTCCCATAAAGTGACCTGATCATTTCATTGGAAGTTACAACTTTTGCCTGACATCTCTGCGTCAAATCATGACGTTCAGCAGAAACGCCATTGACGACGTGGTAGCATCAGAAGACGGCAATCATCTGTGAAGACATAGTTGTCACCACACACATACATACACATACTTAATGCATACATACAGGCAGACAAACAGGCAGACACGCGTGCATGTACACAGACAAACTTAGAAACAAAGCTGTTCCTTTTGGTTGGTGTTTTGATTTTTAAAGTAACAGACTAGCGTAGCTGATATTTCTTTTTCTTTTTTTTTTCAGTGCTGCAGACAAAAACGTCCGCCAAGATTTCAGAAAGCAGAGTTTTTCTTTTTTTATTCAATGGAGGCGAAACAGCTAGGTACTCTCTTTGACTCAGAAGTAACAAGGTTCGGAAATAAAATATAAATCAAACTTCAAGAAACTGACTCAAGTTTAAATATTGGTTTCAAATTTTGACACAAGACCTGCAATTTTGGGGGAGTGAGGAAGTCGATTACATCGATCGCTATCATCATCTGCTACTTATTTCATCGATCCCGGAAGGGATGAAAATCAAAGTCGCACCTCAGCGGAATTTGAACTCAGAACATAAAGACAGACGAAATGCCACTATGCATTTTGCCCGGTGCGCTATCTCTCCGCACTCTTAAGCGTAAATATCGAGAACATCGATTGTAAGGAAGAAAATATTGAAAACATCAATATGGTAGGTATATATCAAGAATTTACAGCTGTCAAGTTTCATGTGGTGTTATTACTAGCTTGAATACTAAAAGATTAGTACGTCTTTCGGATTAACAACACTACCATCCGGTCCCTAGAAGCCTCTAGTCGAGTCTAATCATTTGCAAGCATTCAATCCAAGACCCCGGTCTTCAGTTAATTCCTTATCTTAATATATTGGGGGGGGGGGGTGCATTAACACTTGAGTCGAGACTTCTTCCACTTTTTTTCTTGTTGATCTTTCAATCCTTTGAAAAAATGTTACTGACATTACTATATTTTCTCAGGCTAAGGCGTAAAAAACAAGTTACAAATGAAAACTGATGAGTCAAAAGATTGTTTTTTTTAATTATTTTTTCTTTTTTTTCTTTTGAGGAATTGTCGATCGATGAAATCGCTTTCAGTTCAATATTTAAACAAGCATATCAGTGCTAACGGAAGATCAAAGGAATCTAACGGAAATTATGGAAATGAAATGCTCCGTGTAATTAACGAGTGAAGGAAGCTAATTTGAAAGTGGACCAAGGTCGAGGCAAAGATGAGCTATGACGACATAATTCTATAGTACTATCTATTAATCCGGCTATAGCTTGTATTTATCTTAAGGATTACGTAAATATGTGGATTTCCCCGCGATATATATATATATATATATATATATATATATATATATATGTTATATAATATACGTAGACACATATACATATATTTACATACACACAATATGTACGCGCGCACACATGCACACGCTCGCACACACTCACACACGCTCACACACGCGCGCGTACATACAGCACTCCGAACACCAGTGTGATCAGAAAAATGTTAAAGAAAGAAAAGGTCTATGAATCGTTGTTAAAGAATTTGCAAATCCATTACCCAAGATAAACCTTCAATTTTATGCATATTATTAGAGCAAAAGTATAGGTACCAACCCATCTAGAGCAAAGTTGGCTTAACTAGGATTGTCTGGGAGTTTATCATTTAAGTATATATGAGCATGTCTAGATATGCAACTATATGCATGAGAATACGTACATAAAACAAAACATACAAATCTGCACATATACATACATACTTACATACATACATACACACATATATACATACACACATATATATACATATATACATACACAGAAACAAAAATACCCTACTGTTGATGTTGAAATTCCAATGATCTGGGTTCGAAACCGGCTGTTCCTCTGTTGGCGAGAAATCTTGAAATAAAGCTGAACAATATAGGCGCAGGAGTGGCTGTGTGGTAAGTAGCTTGCTTACCAACCACATGGTTCCGGGTTCAGTCCCACTGCGTGGCATCTTGGGCAAGTGTCTTCTACTATAGCCTCGGGCCGACCAAAGCCTTGTGAGTGGATTTGGTAGACGGAAACTGAAAGAAGCCCGTCGTATATATGTATATATATGTGTGTGTGTGTGTGTGTGTGTGTGTGTGTGTGTGTGTGTGTGTGTGTGTGTGTGTGTCTGTGTCTGTGTTTGTCCCCCCTAGCATTGCTTGACAACCGATGCTGGTGTGTTTATGTCCCCGTCACTCAGCAGTTCGGCAAAAGAGACCGATAGAATAAGTACTAGGCTTACTAACACGCATATGATACTAACATCAACCTTACCACAAATATCAGCGAAATGTGCATATTATAACACTGAACCGCTTTATATGGCCTGAGGAGGTTTCTTCTGCACTATGGGGTGCGTTTGATTCTATTACATCGTTCCACAACCGCTAGAGACCAGTGCAGAAATAAGCCGAAACGATCGTTGTCCTAAATAAAGCTTCCAGTACACATATTAATTATATTAAAGGCTATTACAATAAGAAAACGCCTCACGCTGTTATGGGACTCTAAAGTTAAAACTACTTCAATAAATATTTATATGTATATTTACTGAAGTGTAAACGTTTGCATATAGTAGTAGTCCTTAATATAATTAATGTATTTATATTGAAAGGAAAAATTATATACTTCGTACTAATTTTTTCCTAAACTGGATTTTCAAGCTGGCTACTTTGATAAATTATTATATAGATTTAATCCATATATATATATATATATGCATATGCAGAGAGAGAGGGGGAGAGAGAAAGAGAGAGAGACAGAAAGGATAGCTGGTCGATAAAAGAGATAAGGATGTCATTTAACCTCCACGTTGCAAAAGAAACTAACGATTATGCCATACCAGTGTGGAAGATTCCAGCCATATCAGCAGCAGCTATTCAAAAACCTGTATAAATGTGCATAATTGTTGCCTCTCCATGAGACATGATATGATGTTATCAGCAGGAAGGATTGTCCTGATAGACAGTTCAGAGCCACGTCAGAACCAGGATGTATCTAAAATGTTAAAAGAATAACGAATATGAATGGAACGTTGAACTAATACATACTAAGACAACAGCAATCCGTGGCAATCACCTGGTACTTTTCAATGGGACAGAAGTTATGTATTTCGAAAATATCAATTGCTGAGCTGTTGCAAATGTCCTACATACGCAATGACACACACACACACACACACACACACACACACACACACACACACACATATATATATATATATATATATATATATATATATATATATATACTACCAACTAATACAAAACACACAGCTATTGTATCTGGGTCATTGACTTCTTTTATTTGTACCTATTATTTTCATATATGCACCGGGATATGTAACTACTGACAATAGAAGATTATAGAAACGTAAAAGCATGGTTATGTTGATGGTTTTCTAAGAAAGAACAAAGAAAATTCATTCGCGATTAACGTTGAAGACTTCTAAAACATTCTAAAGGTTATCCATTGACTTTCCTGAAATGAACATACGCAAACCATTGCACGGAGGCACATGGTATACATACACACATAGACAAAGGATAATGATGTACAAACACTGGTGTATTATAGAGACATGCACATCCATTACATGAGTTGGTGTATATTTACACATACACCCAAATATAACTAAGCATGTAACGTACATTAACTAATTCACATCTTCAAAAGTCTCTCGAACTATCTTCACTGAAACAAAGAGACATTGAATTTTGCGAAGAACACAAATGAATCTCAAAGGAAAACATGATTGTTTGCATACATACATACATACATACATACATACATACATGATGGCTGCCCCCTCGTTATCGAGTATGGCCATTGCACGAAGCTTAACTTATCGGTGCTGTGATCGAATGTGACTTTTTAGCCCAGCCAAAGATCTACAATGTTTTGCACATACGTTGTATGTTTTATAACTCCGACATAAAACCTACATACATACATACATACATACATACATACACCATGTTAGTCTGTCGGAGCGACATAGGTCAGCTAGTCAACCTTAAGGCTGACTGATGACTTGCACGGTGACTTTGTTTTAAATGAAGACGACTGAGGATGGGGACGGATGCTGCAAATGATCAAGATCTCTTAATTGCATTATCTCGCTCTCTGCACTCCACGAAGCGTTGCTGAAGCCATCTTCCCCTCCGTTGAACCATGGATCTTTCTTCCGCCGAGTCCGCCGGATCCAGTCTTACATTCATACATACATTCATACTTACATACATACGTACATACATACATACATACACGTGTCCAAGAATAAAGCCAGAGATTAAAAGGGATTAGTGAGTACTATAGCAAGTAATGGAGGGTAATGTATAAGTGAAATGGAAGAGACATTATTAGGATTGGTGGCCATGTTTGTTTAAAACAGTTGGACATACACGCATGAAGTGTGTTTTTGCGGGGAGGTATGCCACACGACCACATCTCTATGTGTACACGCACATGCAAGCGAACTCACCCCTAGATAATACAGTTCTATATTTAAGAGATTCTATATTTAAGAGATGAGGAATTATGTACATTATTTACATTATTTACACTTGACGGATATTTGTCCTCATCTTGTTTGTTGTTAACACAACGTTTCGGCTGATATACCCTCCAGCCTTCATCAGGTGTCTTGGGGAAATTTCGAACCTGGGTTCTCATTCCTAAGATATTTTTCGATCTTGTTATTATTATTATTATTATTATTATTATTATTATTATTCAGGTCACTGCCTGGAAAACTCATTTAAATAAAAGGGTTGGGAACCATTTTGGGGAACTACTGTGAAAAGGTTGGGAACCATTGATTTATAGTTTTATCTATTTCGTATTACAAAACGAATTATTAAACATGTGTGTGTGTGTGTGTGTGTGTGTGTGTGTGTGTGTGTGTGTGTGTGTGTGTGTGTGTGTGTGTGTGTGTGTGTGTGTCCCCGGAAATAACGTCGCAAAAATAATGTGGAAAACATTGTGAGATATTTAGTTTGATGAGAGCAGCTAACAGAACTGTTCTTGTGCTGAGGAAAGAATTTTCAAATAACCTTTCCAGCTCTGTTCCAGCTTTATTCCATCTAAGATTACACAAACATTTTTTCCTTTGTTTATGATCCCCATTTATTCCAATGTTTTGCCATTTCTTCCAAATGAATGCTTAATTCCTGGAAGACATTGAAACATAATACTTGCGGATGCACACATATACATACATGCACTCACTCTCTCTCACACACACATGCATACACACACGCTCATACAGACACACAGGCACATTCATTTTTTTTTCTACTCTTACTATTTGATTTGTTTAACCAATTAATTGCTGTAAAACATTCCAGAGTAATCTGGTCGTATTTAATTGGACTGTATTGTTTAATTAATTATAGCAATTAGCTAATTGGTGTGTGACCTACTTAGCTATACTACTGAACCAGTCAACACAGGACTTGCATATAGTTTGACCAGTCAAAGAAGGATATTTCACAGCAGAATCTTGGATATATATATCGTCTGCCTTTAATGTAATGATCGTTGTACTAATTCAAGGGTGTTGAAAGGAATCTTGGCTTTGGCTCAACTTTCAGTATTAAATATTTGAAAAGATCTTCTTCCACAAATAAGAATATTGGTCAACTGAGTTGGTTTTATTCTTTTAGTTCACGGGCAGGTTTGAATGTAGAAATGGAAGCTAGTGCATTACTTTTGCTTATTCAATGTACCTTGTGTCTTTAGTGAGACATTTTGTCATCATATAGGACTCAACAAACGTACAAGATAATCCCTACGTTGAGAAAACTTCTGCAAAAGTAAACAACCAACTCTCACTTAATTCACAACCTTTCTCTTTGATCAAAGTCAGTCCTCTGAGCAGCATTTCTTCCGGCTCTTTGCGTCCTGACTTCAAATTCCGCCGAAGTTGACTTGGCCTTTTATTCATTGGTGGTTGATAAATTAAGCATCAGTTAAGCACTGGGTTCGATGTAATCGACTCCACTCTCACCTAACAACTGCCGGCCTTGTGCCAAAATTAGAAGAAAAATAAGATTAACTGCATGTTAGCCGTAACCACAACAACAAAGATAATAATGACAGTATCAACAACAATAATAGAGGTAATACATATCCCTACTTAAAAGTGGATGTCATGTTAGAAAACAGCATACTGCTATAGTCACTATGATATTGGCTTTTAGTGCATATAAGCACTTTTGTTTACATCGCTAGCTGGAGACAACTCCCCGCCATCGTCACCGCCAAGACTTCCAGATCACGTAATTTCAGCCTTCCTGGCCTTGTCAATGGTAGACGCTCGGACGCTAGAGATAGTAGCGACATATCTGCTAGCAATATACGTTGAATCATTGAGACTTCGAAATGTAAATATGTACTCTCTCTTTTACTCTTTTATTTGTTTCAGTCATTTGACTCTGGCCATGCTGGAGTACCGCCTTTAGTCGAGCAAATCGACCCCAGGACTTATTCTTTGTAAGCCCAGTACTTATTCTATCGGTCTCTTTTGCCAAACCGGTAAGTTACGGGGGCGTAAACACACCAGCATCGGTTGTCAAGCGATGTTGAGGGGACAAACACAGACATACAAACATACACACACACACACACACACACACACACACATATATATATATATATACGACGAGCTTCTTTCAGTTTCTGTCTGCCAAATCCACTCACAAGGTCGGCCCGAGGCTATAGTAGAAGAAACTTGCTCAAGGTGCCACGCAGTGGGAGTGAACCCGGAACCATGCGGTTAGTAAGCAAGCTACTTACCACACAGCCACTCCTACGCCTACAAAACCGAATATATACTATCTATACTTATAATATTCGGTAATAGTTGGGAAGTACTGTAGTAAGTAGTCACTGGTAGCAAGCTGGTACTCGGAACAAAATTACTTAGGCCTGATATTATGTGTACGTACATTAAAAATATGGTGGAGGGGGTCGCTGAATCGTAGCAAAAGGCTGCTGAAAAGTATTAGTAAAAATAGAAAAAAAGAGAATGATGGCTATAAAAAATAGTTCTATGGGTGTACATTTGACACTTGGAGAATCCGTCTTCATTTAATGCATCTAAATTAGTTTAGTCTAGCTTAAACTATTGGTAAAGGTATATATCTGTATTTGAACTCAGCATGTAAAAACGGACGAAATGCCGCTAAGTATTTTGCCCGGCGTGCTAACGACAGAGCCAGCTCGCCGCCTTTTTCGTTCCACTAATATTAATAGAAGTGAGTATACCCCGTTGCAGTACCAATATATAGCTAGGTGACTAGACCAGAGCTTGTTGAATACTTTGATCATAAAAACACAACGCAGCTCCGACAAGGATAGAAATCATTGACCGGACCAACTTCGACTGTCAAATGAATGGAAAACAATAAATCATGATATTCTGACGACTCTTTAATATTCTAACTATAAAATGTTTATGAGAGCACGATAAAGATAAGTTGTATGAGAAGTGGAGTGGGGGAGATAAGTATCAGAAGAAGGAGGCCATCGTATAGTACTAGAGCATGATAAAAAGATAAAAATTACAGATATGTTGTGTCTATTAGAAAAGAAAACAAGAGGGAGGAGGGCGGGGGCGAACAACGAATTGTAAGAAAGACTCCTGTATCGAGGTCAGGAGAAGTAGTAAACTGTTGATATAGTGAAAAACAGCGCAGAAGAAAATAACGTCTTTAAAATACAGGTGTGAACTATACTGGTAGGAATATATGCAAACAAGGGGAATATAACATACATACACGCATACACACACAGTAGATATATAAAGCAAAGCCAATATGCATATCCAATGAAATAAAGCGTCTCATGGTGTCACACTATTAAAGAAAGAAACCTACCGTAGAATAATACCCTAATATGTTCGAGTGTCTGAGAAAATGTAATTATTACTTTGCATGTGAACCATAGTTTCATTTGAATGAACCCGGGAATTTGTGCTTTTCTTCTTTTTTTTTCTTTGTAATTTAAAAACGAATTTTTTTCCAACCGCAACCAACATCTTGAAAATGTCTTTCCCAGTTTATTCATTCATGTCATTTTTCCATGCTTTAGCGGTGTATATTGAATACTTCTAACTGTTGGCTGACACTAAGTCGCTATCGCTATTT
Source organism: Octopus bimaculoides (assembly GCF_046866305.1). NCBI lineage: Eukaryota > Metazoa > Mollusca > Cephalopoda > Octopoda > Octopodidae > Octopus > Octopus bimaculoides. Next base: position 22,418,960 of record NC_142932.1, on the reverse strand, counting down.
CATCTTACGGTGACTAATGTCCTTAAGAGCCAGTCGTCAACCACGAACGAGTATGGCTAAGTAACATACATCATGCTTACGCTTCTTATTGTAAATGCTTTTGTAGTCATAAACAGACATAGACACTCTCTCTACTCTCCCACCCTCTGACCTAGAGGCATGCCCCACTGGAGAGAGAGGGAGAGGGAGAGGAAGAGAGAAAGAGCGCTGTACCAACACTCATCTTTTTTTCTTCAATTTTAGCTGAGTATACTGGAGCAACGGGAAATGAAATGTTTTGCACTAGGACACAACGCGTTGCTTGATCCGGCAGTTGAACTCACGACAACTTGATCGGGAACCGAACACTCAAGCCACCAGATCACGCGCCTTTACACCTATCCATAAAAACGGAATATTATTGCACCTCTTAGATTTTAACGTTACTGATACCTATAAAAGCGAATTGATTGGTATCAGAACGACACCAATATCAAATTCTTCCCAAAATCTTCTTTCCCTTTTACACATAGCCAACGGAATTGCAAATCCGATCCTTCGGATTTTATTTCGCAAATTTGATTGCAGACCAACAACTTGAGTAATTACACTCACGTTTTTTTCTGAGGGGCAAGTTTCTATCTAGAAGTTGTACAGAGAGGAACACAACTTTAGCAATATCATATAAACACATTGTTCTGGATAAATAAAAGTAGTTCGGAAAAGCGTGCTGTTTTAATGCATTGCATGTAAAAAGGGCCCTGTATAATTGACGAGTGAGCAAAAATCATCCGGTGAGTAAAGCTTAGACGGGGTAATGGAATAGTCAGACCGAACAGTCGTTAGAGTAGCAACTATGACGGACCCTCTGTACGTTGGCTTGATTTGCTAGAAAACAACCGTCAATTCGCTCTCAAATAATACCCCAACGTTTTAAATGAAAGACATTTTTCTTTATTGGTTCAGTCTGGAATAAGGTGCTGTGTCCATAGTATTCAGAGACTTCAGAGATCAATGAGGTGGCTTGGGTTAATCTTCCCTTTGAACAGTTGTAAGCTGACGGGTACAGGAAAACATTGGCAACAAGGGAAATGCAGCTAATTGGCATTTGGAGACAGAAACACCGAAGAAAGACCGAGTGAAATGTATAGGGTTAGTTTACACGATGTAGGTGGTCAAAAAAAGGGAAGTAGAGTAAGCAGATTGTGCTTGGATAAAGGTGCACGAAAATTGCAGCTCCGAGGGCAATAAGCCATTGTTGCAGAGTGAGCAGCATTTGGAGTGATCTCGTCTGTGGGCCAAGGGAGAGTGTTTGAATTTAGAGAGAGAAGGGAGGATTTAGACCAATCGTCTGCGTTGTTTTTTGTGGGATGCAGTCTAAGATGGCTGCATGTGCAGCAGCGGTATCACCCTAAATGAGGGAGCAACACTCAAGTGTGGGCATCATTTGAGCTTTTTAAAGGCTTTATAGTCGTAACTGCATTACGTTCTGGTCGTGAAAAGGAAGATCAGTCTTCGCGGAGCAGCCTTTGCAATGAAGTCGTTTGGAAAAAGATGTCCTTATTAATGATGAAGCCGAGAATATACAAAAAGTACATGACAGTGACAACTGCAATGTCTTTGAAACAAAAGCTGCATAATCAAGTTTGACCTGGGGTTAAATAACAACCAGCAACCATCAAATAGCTTGACCCTATTTCATTAAGTGTTGCATGATAATATTCGGCTTTTCAGTTATGATAAAACACATGTTAAGTTATCAGCCGTGGTGTTTGAATGAAGTACAAGCTGTTGAGATTTTTTATATTTTTGTTTACTTATTATTATTATGTTTTTGTTTTTTCGTGAACGAGCTGCTATGTTTAGTGAGATTATTTTCGTTTAGAAGTTGTTTTGCTTTCTTTCTTTTTTCTTTTTTTTTCTTCTTCCCAGATCTTGTTTCAACAGATTTCATATTTAAATAAATATTTATTTAATTTATATGAGCTGTAACTCTTCTTGTGCTGGCAAGATTGTGATCGTGGTAGTAGTGAAGGAAGAAGATTTGATTGTTTTTCTTTTTTATCCAAAATGATTCCGGAAAAGGGTAGGTTTTTTTCAACGACATTTAAGTCATTCCTCGTGTCACCATTTTATACATTTTCGGCTTTCCCTACCCCAGTCAGCGTTGGATGCACTGAAGGACTTGACAAGCTTGGGCATAAAGTATTATTGTTAGTCCATATTACTCCGTAAGAAGCATAGGGACGGTTCCTTGGTTTCACTTGTGCCTATTCCTCTCTGAACAAGACGCCGGTCCGTCGCAGGATTACTCATTTTTACATGCTGAGTGGACTGGAGCAACGTAAAATGAAATGTTTTGCTCAAGAACACAACACGTCACCCAGTCCAGGAATCGAAACCACAATCTTACGTTCATGAGTCCAGCTACCTAACCACTAACTCCAGCGTCTCTACCATAGGGTGTTATGATGACTGCGAAACCTGACAGTGGTTGGGTGAAGAGGACAGATTATAGGTGCCAGAAAAGTGGAGAAACGAACGAGTGAGACGCAGTGCTTGAAAGTGGGTGGTTCGAGGTAAACAAGCGCCGAGAATGAAAGACCATGCAGTTGTAGAAAAAGGAGAGTGAAAAGACAGTGTATGACGTTTGCAGATACCATTGCTTTGCTGAATGACTAGAACGTGATACCTGGTATTACGAGTGAACCCGCAATCTTAAGATCATAGACTATACACCCAAAAAATTAGGACATGCACCTTTATTATGCTGCACATTGGTTGGCACTCCGTCGGTTACGACGACGAGGGTTCCAGTTGATCCGATCAACTGAACAGCCTGCTCGTGAAATTAACGTGCAAGTAGCTGAGCACTCCACAGACACGTGTGCCCTTAACGTAGTTCTCGGGGATATTCAGCGTGACACAGTGTGACAAGGCTGGCCCTTTGAAATACAGGCACAACAGAAACAGGAAGAAAGAGTGAGAGAAAGTTGTAGTGAAAGAGTACAGCAGGGTTCACCACCATCCCCTGCCGGAGCCTCGTGGAATTTTAGGTGTTTTCGTTCAATAAACACTCACAACGCCCGGTCTGGGAATCGAAACCACGATCTTATGACCGTGAGTCCGCTGCCCTAACCGCCATTGTGCCTCCACAACATCTAGCATCCATACATGTATATACATATGTGTTTCTGTCTGTGAATATATATGTATGTATGTATGTATGTATGTATGTATGTATGTATGTATGCATGTATGTATGTATGTATGTATGTATGTATGTATGTATGTATGTATGAATGAATGCATGCATGTATGTATGCATGCATGTATGTATGCATGCATGTATGTATGTATGTATGTATGTATGTATGTATGTATGTATGTATGTATGTATGTATGGCATCTTGGGCAAGTGTCTTCTACTATAGCCTCGGGCCGACCAAAGCCTTGTGAGTGGATTTGGTACACGGAAACTGAAAGGAGCCCATCATGTGTGTGTGTGAGTGTTTGTCCCCTACCATCTCTTGACACCCACGTTTGTGTGTTTACGTTCCTGTAACCTAGCGGTTCGACAATAGAGACCGATAGAATAAGTACTAGGCTTGCAAAGATTAAGCCTTGGGGTTGACTTGTTCGACTAAAGACGATGCTCCAGCATGACTGCAATCAAATGATTGAAACAAGTAAACGAATAAAAAAGAATACATATAGTCAGACAGACAGACAGACAGACAGATAGATAGGTAGATAGATAGATATCATCTCCCTTTCTTTCAACCTCTCCTTTCAAACTTTTTTCTAATCATTCGCCATACTTGACCGCTGAAATCTACAAGTTCTTTTTCATTTTCTCTCTGTTTATTTTCTCTTATTCCTTTTCCTTTTCTCGAGTGACAAACTTCATACACCTATCTTCGTCTTTTGCTTTTTTTCCATTTCAACTATACATATATATATATATATATGATACATGATATATGTGCATTCGTGCATTCTTGGTAACTGTCAACTCGTAGACACGCGCATACATATTCGTCGACGAGTATGAAGGCGCGTGGCCTAGTGGTTAGGGTGTTGTACTCACGCTCACGAGATTGTAGTTTCGATTCCAAGACTGGTTGTGCATTGTGTTCTTGAGCAAAACGCTTTGTTTCACATTGCTCCAGTCCACTCAACTATAAATAAGTAACCTTGTGACAGATTGGCGTACAACGGTGAAATCGTGACTCAGGAAAACCACTCAAACGGGGCGGGGGGGGGGGGGGGTCTCACGTGCCACGATTTGTATTCAGCGATCGCAAGGATAAATAGTACAAACCGTATTGTGAATCCCCGATTTGTCGGTATTGGTTATTCAACCACGTCGAAGGTCTTCCCCATGACCATCACTGATAAATTATCTTATCCTTGATATTAATGACAACGCCTATCAACAGCGATCGTGCTGAAATTTGAAGTCAATAACACCTTGCACAACAGAGATAAGACATACAAAGCCAAGTAGTCTAGAACAGGGATTTTCAAACTTTTTGACTTGCGGGCCCCTTTATATTTCAGGCTTTACCTTAGGGACCCCCTTATAAACGCTTATGAAATTTATACATAAATATTTGCTTAAAATAACATAAATATTTGCTTAAAATAACATATATTTTTACATTTATTTATTTAACAGTATTTAACAAATAGGTTTATTGTCAATTAAAAGATTTCGATCAAAAAACATATATAAAATCAAATTGCCCATAAAAAGTATTTGCTGTCCACGGACCCCCTATCTTGTCCTTGCGGACCCCTGTGGTCCGCGGACCACAATTTGAAAACCCTTGGGCTAGAAGACGGGTGTTCTTTCGAAATTTTCTACTCCAAGAGAAATCTCTAAACAAAGTCCTAGGATGGAGGGGGGATCACTCAATCCTAACTGTTGGGTGGCTTTTCACTGTGCTGAGTTCATCTGCCCTTTGGCAGGTTTTATTTTTCGTCCTTCAGGTGTCCAACGAAAGTTATCCAGGCTTTGTAGTGTTGCCCGTTTAATCGCCTACGGTGCTATCATGCTAATGGTTATATTGTGATACATATTACCAGTAGTACTAAGAGTGACTTGACATACATACATGCATGCATACATACAAATTTACACAGACACCTACATACTTACAAACATACATACATATGTTCATACTTACATATTTACTTGTGTATATGTGTGTGTGTGTATTCATGTGTGTGTGTATTCATGTGTGTGTGTATTCATGTGTGTGTGTATTCATGTGTGTGTGTATTCATGTGTGTGTGTATGCATGTGTGTGTGTATTCATGTGTGTGTGTGTGTGTGTGTGTGTGTGTGTGTGTGTGTGTGTGTCTGTGTATCCAAGCCTGAAGAAGGTGAACGAGGATCCGCTGGTACAACGTTGTGGATCCCGGAGAGCCGAGAAGAGGCTCATGGATATCTGATGGAGCTCTCCCTCTCTCAAAAACAAGCAAAAAATACATTATAACCTCCTTAAATTTCCAGCGGAGTTCCCTTAGAATAGGATCGAAAGCACTTTCGTTTCACTTACCAGTGTATCCAAAGGAGATCACATGTTTAACCTCTTCTTAATTAAACACAATTTATTTACAGTTGTTTCATAGCTCATTTTGTTAGTTGAAAACTGTATAATTAATACCTTGTGGTATTTAATTCAATCTTTCTGTATCTTCGCTTCAATCTATGTGGTGCTGGTAGTGGTTGGTAAAGAAATCATTCGACCGGTGGCGATAGCACTCGCCTGACTGAATAGTGACGTCATGTTTCAGTACAAATCAATAAATAGCTGACGATTTCATCAACAATTAACCGCTTCAAACTGTATAAGTAATACCTTGTGGCATTTAATTTTTTTCCCCTACGTCTTCACTTCAATTTATGTAGTGACGGTGGTGAAGGATGAGAGAGAGACCCTTCGATCGACAGTGATAGCACTCCCTTGAAGATGTTGCGATATTGCGTGTCATTACAAGAAATCAATTAAAAAAAAAAAAGCAGACGATCACCGCGGCCATTACTACTCAAACTTTTAAGTTGTAAACAAGAAGGGGATGAAATAAAAAGAAAGTAAGACAAGGTTATCATTATATAATATAACAACACTGCAACGCCGTGTTAAGCAATTAGGCTGAATTCGCGTGGTTCGTTCGTTCGTTCGCTTACATAGTGTTATCTTCGACGTATTCCACTTCCCAAATTTTATGTTGAGAGTCTGTTATAAATTAACGAATATATAAAACCGACTCCAGGGGTGTTTTTTGGTTGGGTGGGGGCTCGTTTTCTAGGTCATTTTTTTCTTTTCATTGAATAGCTTATACTTTTTCTACACTAATGATAAACATGATATACTGTTATCTAAACATATGGTATTTATTCAATAAAATGATGTGTAAGTTTGCTTTATTAAGATGTTAGGCATATTTCTAGTACCTATAATGATATATGCACAAACACGCGTGCACACACACACACATAGACACACACACATACACACACACACACACATACACACACACACACATCATATATAAACATACACAGACAAATGAACACGCAAACACGCATCCACTAAGAGTGCATGTGTTTGTGTATGCACTAACACACATGAGCGCGCGCGTTTGTGTACACACATACACACATTTAATGTTGTTTTTCAAGTGTATATCTATGTGTGTGTTTATACAGGCACACACATAAATATTTATGCAAACGTCTATAAATACATAGATACACATACATACATACATACATACATACAAACATTCATAAATATATACATACACTCCAACACAAACACTCACGCACACACACACATACAGACGCGCACTTGTTTACGTACATACATACATACATACATAAACAGTCCGCCGCAGCAATTAAGAAAGATACTACATAAATACTAAACGTTGAGAAAACTGACTGACAAACACTCTGCAAAAGCAGATTATCTCTGAAAAGGATTGATGGTGGGGTGGTGGGGGAGGTGGAGAGATATTACGTACTGAGATCTATTGTGTGTTGGTAGCTCTAGATAAGACATTTCAATATGTGTAGCGGTGGTCGGGTATGGAGCGAGAGGAGTGGGACTGAGGTAAAACTTGTTGAGTAAAGAGCAGCAATGTAGGTTGTGGGCTTTTTTTTTTATTGTTTCTGTTGTTGCTGTTTGTTTATTTTGTTTTTCGTAAATTGCTAATTGAGATTTATGCTGCACATAGATCAATCATAACAGAATATATAAAGTTGATTTCGAGCGCAACAATCTTTGTACCTTATACTCTCTAGACGTGGGCTACGGAATAGTAGAAAGCATTGTGTCTAAAAACCATCGAAATTCGGCAGCAAGAATAACAACATAGCGAAACCTTTGTCAACCCTGAGTCAAGCAAAATTGTTTGTCATGAGCTCCAAAAAGTTGGACCCATAGAACTTGTGTCCTCCACCAACTGATAAAAGGGTGAAAATGGTGTGTAGACTATCCGAAGTGTCGATGGCTCAATGGAACAACGTCTTCTCTGATGAATCATCAATCACCCTTTGTTCCACTTTGGGGCGAGTTTATGTCTGGGGACAGCTGAAAGAGGCCTTCAACCCTCTCTGTGTGGCTCCTACCAAGAAACATGGAGGTGGCTCGGTGATGAGTTGGGCAGCGATATCACAGAATTTAGTTGTGCTACATGGTACAGTTAATGCCAAGGATTATCTGAGCAATGGCTGATCTTGCTCCTGTCGAACAAACATTGTTCCCTAGTGGTAGCACGATTTTCCAGGACAATAATGCGCCTATTCACATGGCTGTTATTCAAAATTGGTATGAAGAGCACGAAATTGAAGTAGACCTCTTGAATTGCAACCACTACCACCACCAAATCACTGGATCTCACTTTAATCGAACATTTATGAAGCATTTTGAAGAAGCACGTGCGAAGACTCTTCCGCTATCATCGCTGAAAGACCTAAAGCAGGCACCCCTAATAACCGCTCAGAACCTGTGTAAGTCAATTCCTCAACATATTAAAGCTATGGTTGATGCCTAAGGTGAACTAGCTCCGTATTAAAATAATAAACTTTCCTTTAACAAGGTGTTTTCATTATTTTGTCTATCTGTATGTATATTCAAGCACACGCACACATGTACATGTATGTGCATATGCGTTTGTGTATTCACATATATTCATCTGGGGAAGAAGAACCGAGTGGTGGGTACTGTTGAACAAGGATAGACACATGTCTCATTTCACGAGCGATTTACAGGTTTCTGAACACTCTACTAGTGTTTAATGTTCCTGAAGTATCTAGGCTAATGGTTAGTGTAACCTGTATGCCATGACACTTTTATGTGCCAACAAATTATGCAATTTTGTCACGAGGTCAGAAAGTTTTACATTTTTCTTTTTTTCATATTTGCAGATTAAAATTATTGCCTATTTTTATCGTATATGCGAGCTCTCACACGCGAGTTCGAACACAGCTTTTTAATGGCCCAGCTAAACGATACTTAAAATTTGTTTTATAGTATATCTATCTATTTGTGTTGTCGTCTTTAGTGAAGCAAAAGTATGTCACCATCCTGAAAGTTCTAATCTAGTTTGTTTGGCGGTTGATGCTATTGATTTGAAGGTTAAGTGTAATGTAATCAATGTATGCGTTTGTGTGGGTAGTAGTAGTAGTAGTAGTAGTAGTAGTATTAGTAGTAGTAGCAGCAGCAGCAGCAGCAGCAGCAGTAGTAGTAGTAGTAGTAGTAGTAGTAGTAGTAGTAGTAACTGAAAATATAAAAAATGTTTAGAGGAAGGAGACGTAAGTTACACCCATAGTCCTGGGCAGAATCCCATTGATGTGTTGGTAGGCTGTAATTTGAGGGATGTTTCATGGCTATTTCTAACAAGACGAGCAATGGTAGGGAACCTTTTTTAGAACCAGTCTAAATTGCAAATGCAATTAAATAATTGCATAAAAACTTATAGATCTGCATCTGTACTGAGAATAATAAATCTTTATCTACGTCATAAGAATTCAGAAACTTCGAGAGACTTAAAATAATTCGTTTTTAACGGCAGAAGTTGAAATATATAAAGCTATATATAATAACCTGTAAGTATTCCGTTAAAAACACTTTGAATAGAAAAAAAACTAGAAGGCTTTAATTTTACAAACTCACAGAAATGTTAAATTAAATTACGTTTTGATCGTAATGCTTTAACTGTTTTTGCTTTTGTTTTTTTTTATGTAGATATTTAGAGATTTTGGCAGCGAGCGGTTACAAATTTAAATGCAGGCAAATATTTTCGTCCGTGGAAGATGAATTACTCGACAAAGATGCAGTGACTCTCTTTGGTTCATGTCTATTCTTGGTAAATGTGTACCTGTGGAAATGAAACAGGTGGGTTGATGGGGATTGAAGAGGAGATATTGGAAAATTTGCGTGCGTGTTTGTGCGTGCATTTGTGTGTTGTATGCGAATGGTGGAGGGTGACTGAAAGCATGTCTGACAGCTTATATGTGGTTAATTTATCTGCATATGTGGTTAATTTAGACATTTTGTTGAAAAGTGGTGTTTAAGAAAATTCTAAAATGTTATTAGGGATATCTTGGCAAGGAACCAGAAGGTCTAACCACAAGTTATTTACGAAATGAGAGAATTTGCATGTCAGGATGGTTAAATTCCTCCGGTTGATGAGGTAGACAGTTTTCATGCGTGGCTACGAATGTGAACCTGTACAGAGACGTTGGCACTTGTTATGTGGAAGGGTGTGACCAAAACAGGAAATTGATAATCCCTTTAGATCAGTGGTTCTCAACCCTTTTTTTCTCCCTATGGACCCCTTTGATTCCTATTTTACTCTACTGGAACCCTCAAAGCCATTCGAAATTTAAAAAGATCTTATTATATTTATATAATGAAATATTATTAGGAGTTATATAAAAAATTTGTTACAATATTTTGTGTACTGTAGAAGTTGTTGTTGTTGGCACTCCGTCGCTTACGACGTCGAGGGTTCCAGTTGATCCGATCAACGGAACAGCCTGCTCGTGCAAGTGGCTGAGCACTCCACAGACACGTGTACCCTTAACTGATATACCCTCCAGCCTTCACCAGGCGTCTTGGAGAAATTTTGAACCAGGGTTCTCATTCCTAAGGTATATTTCGATGTTATCATTATTATTGTTGTTGTTGTTGTTGTTGTTGTTAATATCATTATTATTATTATTATTATTATTATTATTATTATTATTATTATTATTATTATTCAGGTCACTGCCTGGAATCGAACTCGGAATCTTAGGGTTAGTAGCCCGCAGTCTTAACCACTACGCCATATGCCCGTGGGCAACAAACAAGATGAGGACAAATATCCGTCAAATGTAAATAATGTAAATAATGTCCTTTCCCTTTGTTTAAGCATCATCTGCTAGAGTTTGATTCTCCCCCTCAAGAATATTTTTAAAGAAAACTTTAGACTACAACAGAGAATCCAGAATGGAATTGGTTCGCATCACTTGCTATTCTTGTGAGGAGCAGTGATCGCAAATATTGTTAACTTTAAAAATGGCGGCGAACTGGCAGAATCGTAAGGGCATCGGAAAAGATGCTTTGCAATATTTCTTCTGACTCTTTGCTTTCTGACTTCAAATCCCGCCAAGGTTAATTTTGCCTTTCATCCTTTCGGAATTGACAAAATAAAATATCAGTCAAGAAATAGAGTTGATGGTATCCCCTGACCTCCTCCTCACCAAACTGCTGGCTTTGTGCCTAAATCAGAAATTATTACTAGCTTTAAAAGGCATAATGCTAGAACAATATCACAGATCGTATAATAAACGTTATATGTAACGTGTTTCTGGTTGTGCCCAAAGTAAGTCTACAGAAGAAGGAGAAACTGTTGTTTATACCAAATGTTTTCCAGTACATTACCATTCTAAGTTCTATAATTCGATACCAGTGTTGTTACAGTCTTGGCTACTATTGTTGCTGTTACTGCCGCTGCTAATTTCACTGGATCTTTGCTGCTATTGCTGCTGCCACTGTGGTTTGCACTTCTGCTTTTACTGCAGCAATCGTGCTACCAGATGGTATCTGTACATTCGCTGCTACTACAACAACCTCGGCCGATGTGACATTTGTCATCAGAAACAGTATTATTAAACGCCAGTGTTTCTTTTCTGGTTGTTACTATTGCAGTAATTGCTACTATTCTCACTCCTATTATTGCTGTTACTGTCGTTATTGCTGTTGTTTAGCACCAGATTACTCTTCATATATCAAAACTATAGTGAGAAACATTCCAGCCATCGCCAATATCTCTTCTTTGTATATCTAACACTACATTCATCAACGTGTCTTTCTAGTTTTAAGATGATACGGTATGTGAGTGAAAGGAGATTTGACTGGTATTTTTAACATTTCGAGCGACCTTGTTGTAACTGCCGTTGCTACTGCAGTTACAATTGATGTCACCAATAATGTAGTCATGTATAACTTCTTCCGTGTAGAAAACTGTCACATAGGCGTCAGTTAACTAACCTCTTAACACTTTCTTCATCTACCATCACAATGACAGCTCCCTTAACGGAAGTGACAAAGGTACAGCCATTTTTGATCTCCAGTTCGCCGTGCAGTTAGCCTTAAGATTAAAAGAAGAAAAAACAATAAGAGAGCATCTACTTGATTATTCGACCTGTAAAATCTCCTAAAAAAAAATAATACATTGGATGAAGCAGTTCATGATATCTTATTCCTAAAATAAGAATTGATCATCGGTTTCTACAATCAGAGATAAAACGAAACTGAAGACCCACAGCAGCAATATATCTTTTAAATCACTCGTCGTAGTTTTCCCTAATCGCACAATTTGCATTAATGTTTCTCCACACCTTAATCATTATATTTTCCTATTAAAAGGCGACGGAACGAGGTTTACTATAGAGAGCCTGACCTTTTACACACGACATAACAATTGCCTTCGACGCTAGGTCGAAGACTGATGAAATGTGGGCAGTTTAGGATTGCATGTAGAATACTTTCGTCTACTCTACTGCATCTAGAACATGCCTTATCGTATGAC